>NW_027448543.1:0-32918 GCF_038048845.1 Mixophyes fleayi
TGTCTATAGTGGTTTTCTCTACCAGTGTCACTGTATTAGACAACTGTTATCAAACTTAGCAATAATGATGCATTAATCTGCCAATCAAGTGTGGAAGCTGGCTATGTGTATAGGCATAGTAAACACATATCATCATCATCCTCATTATCATTTATTTATATAGTGTCACTAATAGCGCAGCGCTGTACAGAGAACCCATCCACATCAGTCCCTACCCTATTGGAGCTTACAGTCTAAATTCCCTAATATAGACACACACTCACACACAGACAGAGAGGGAGAGACTAGGATCAATTTTGATAGCAGCCAATTAACCTAACAGTATGTTTTTTGGAGTGTGGGAGGAAACCACAGCACCCGGAGGAAACCCACGCAAACACAGGGAGAACATACAAACTTCACACAGATAAGGCCATTGTTGATATAAGTACTGGCTCTGCTTACCATTGTCCAGTCTAGTACATAACTGTATTAATGCTGTGAAATATTATTACTTTGAATGCCTTAAATATGCAAGAGCGCATTTGGGTAAGTTTATGCTAATAAAAGATATATGCACTTTTCTTGCCTACCCATACTATTTAATAACCACCAAAAATTAAGCAATATGTAAGCACTGCTTCCAGTTGAAATCAGTCTGTCTGTCTGTCTATCTATCTATCTATCTATCTATCTATCTATCTATCTATCGGTCTGTCTATCTTTAAAACTGAAAGACATCCATTAAAAATACACAATGACAGCATATTTAGTGTGTAATTGATGCTAAAACACAATTCTCACTCTCCTAATATAGCTGATTTTTGACAATGAACTGCATTTTTCATGTGAAGCATTTGATGTCATAAAGATGTAAACCTCACAAAGCAATTCTGTCACTGGTCAGTTTGCTTGACAGACATCTGACTTTAAGGTACTAGCCAATGGAAACATGGTGACATGTAAATATGAAAGCACATTAGGACAAAATATGCAATAAGATAGAGGCAAAGGGTGATGGCTGCTGGGAATGTATTTCATTGATCCCAGAACACCTTTAAATCTAAGTATTAATACTACGTTGATGTACTTTTGAAATTGGAGAGCTACTTTTTACTAAAAGTACATCTCCCTTATATAATTAAGTATAATGCAGACCTGCTCAAAAACTTAGTATAATTAAAGAAGTCTTATGCCATAAATGATGATGATGAGAGCTGCTTATGTGAATGTCTATAGTGGTTTTCTCTACCAGTGTCACTGTATTAGACAACTGTTATCAAACTTAGCAATAATGATGCATTAATCTGCCAATCAAGTGTGGAAGCTGGCTATGTGTATAGGCATAGTAAACACATATCATCATCATCCTCATTATCATTTATTTATATAGTGTCACTAATAGCGCAGCGCTGTACAGAGAACCCATCCACATCAGTCCCTACCCTATTGGAGCTTACAGTCTAAATTCCCTAATATAGACACACACTCACACACAGACAGAGAGGAGAGACTAGGATCAATTTTGATAGCAGCCAATTAACCTAACAGTATGTTTTTTGGAGTGTGGGAGGAAACCACAGCACCCGGAGGAAACCCACGCAAACACAGGGAGAACATACAAACTTCACACAGATAAGGCCATTGTTGATATAAGTACTGGCTCTGCTTACCATTGTCCAGTCTAGTACATAACTGTATTAATGCTGTGAAATATTATTACTTTGAATGCCTTAAATATGCAAGAGCGCATTTGGGTAAGTTTATGCTAATAAAAGATATATGCACTTTTCTTGCCTACCCATACTATTTAATAACCACCAAAAATTAAGCAATATGTAAGCACTGCTTCCAGTTGAAATCAGTCTGTCTGTCTGTCTATCTATCTATCTATCTATCTATCTATCTATCTATCTATCTATCTATCTATCTATCTATCTATCTATCGGTCTGTCTATCTTTAAAACTGAAAGACATCCATTAAAAATACACAATGACAGCATATTTAGTGTGTAATTGATGCTAAAACACAATTCTCACTCTCCTAATATAGCTGATTTTTGACAATGAACTGCATTTTTCATGTGAAGCATTTGATGTCATAAAGATGTAAACCTCACAAAGCAATTCTGTCACTGGTCAGTTTGCTTGACAGACATCTGACTTTAAGGTACTAGCCAATGGAAACATGGTGACATGTAAATATGAAAGCACATTAGGACAAAATATGCAATAAGATAGAGGCAAAGGGTGATGGCTGCTGGGAATGTATTTCATTGATCCCAGAACACCTTTAAATCTAAGTATTAATACTACGTTGATGTACTTTTGAAATTGGAGAGCTACTTTTTACTAAAAGTACATCTCCCTTATATAATTAAGTATAATGCAGACCTGCTCAAAAACTTAGTATAATTAAAGAAGTCTTATGCCATAAATGATGATGATGAGAGCTGCTTATGTGAATGTCTATAGTGGTTTTCTCTACCAGTGTCACTGTATTAGACAACTGTTATCAAACTTAGCAATAATGATGCATTAATCTGCCAATCAAGTGTGGAAGCTGGCTATGTGTATAGGCATAGTAAACACATATCATCATCATCCTCATTATCATTTATTTATATAGTGTCACTAATAGCGCAGCGCTGTACAGAGAACCCATTCACATCAGTCCCTACCCTATTGGAGCTTACAGTCTAAATTCCCTAATATAGACACACACTCACACACAGACAGAGAGGGAGAGACTAGGATCAATTTTGATAGCAGCCAATTAACCTAACAGTATGTTTTTTGGAGTGTGGGAGGAAACCACAGCACCCGGAGGAAACCCACGCAAACACAGGGAGAACATACAAACTTCACACAGATAAGGCCATTGTTGATATAAGTACTGGCTCTGCTTACCATTGTCCAGTCTAGTACATAACTGTATTAATGCTGTGAAATATTATTACTTTGAATGCCTTAAATATGCAAGAGCGCATTTGGGTAAGTTTATGCTAATAAAAGATATATGCACTTTTCTTGCCTACCCATACTATTTAATAACCACCAAAAATTAAGCAATATGTAAGCACTGCTTCCAGTTGAAATCAGTCTGTCTGTCTGTCTATCTATCTATCTATCTATCTATCTATCTATCTATCTATCTATCTATCTATCTATCGGTCTGTCTATCTTTAAAACTGAAAGACATCCATTAAAAATACACAATGACAGCATATTTAGTGTGTAATTGATGCTAAAACACAATTCTCACTCTCCTAATATAGCTGATTTTTGACAATGAACTGCATTTTTCATGTGAAGCATTTGATGTCATAAAGATGTAAACCTCACAAAGCAATTCTGTCACTGGTCAGTTTGCTTGACAGACATCTGACTTTAAGGTACTAGCCAATGGAAACATGGTGACATGTAAATATGAAAGCACATTAGGACAAAATATGCAATAAGATAGAGGCAAAGGGTGATGGCTGCTGGGAATGTATTTCATTGATCCCAGAACACCTTTAAATCTAAGTATTAATACTACGTTGATGTACTTTTGAAATTGGAGAGCTACTTTTTACTAAAAGTACATCTCCCTTATATAATTAAGTATAATGCAGACCTGCTCAAAAACTTAGTATAATTAAAGAAGTCTTATGCCATAAATGATGATGATGAGAGCTGCTTATGTGAATGTCTATAGTGGTTTTCTCTACCAGTGTCACTGTATTAGACAACTGTTATCAAACTTAGCAATAATGATGCATTAATCTGCCAATCAAGTGTGGAAGCTGGCTATGTGTATAGGCATAGTAAACACATATCATCATCATCCTCATTATCATTTATTTATATAGTGTCACTAATAGCGCAGCGCTGTACAGAGAACCCATTCACATCAGTCCCTACCCTATTGGAGCTTACAGTCTAAATTCCCTAATATAGACACACACTCACACACAGACAGAGAGGGAGAGACTAGGATCATTTTGATAGCAGCCAATTAACCTAACAGTATGTTTTTTGGAGTGTGGGAGGAAACCACAGCACCCGGAGGAAACCCACGCAAACACAGGGAGAACATACAAACTTCACACAGATAAGGCCATTGTTGATATAAGTACTGGCTCTGCTTACCATTGTCCAGTCTAGTACATAACTGTATTAATGCTGTGAAATATTATTACTTTGAATGCCTTAAATATGCAAGAGCGCATTTGGGTAAGTTTATGCTAATAAAAGATATATGCACTTTTCTTGCCTACCCATACTATTTAATAACCACCAAAAATTAAGCAATATGTAAGCACTGCTTCCAGTTGAAATCAGTCTGTCTGTCTGTCTATCTATCTATCTATCTATCTATCTATCTATCTATCTATCTATCTATCTATCGGTCTGTCTATCTTTAAAACTGAAAGACATCCATTAAAAATACACAATGACAGCATATTTAGTGTGTAATTGATGCTAAAACACAATTCTCACTCTCCTAATATAGCTGATTTTTGACAATGAACTGCATTTTTCATGTGAAGCATTTGATGTCATAAAGATGTAAACCTCACAAAGCAATTCTGTCACTGGTCAGTTTGCTTGACAGACATCTGACTTTAAGGTACTAGCCAATGGAAACATGGTGACATGTAAATATGAAAGCACATTAGGACAAAATATGCAATAAGATAGAGGCAAAGGGTGATGGCTGCTGGGAATGTATTTCATTGATCCCAGAACACCTTTAAATCTAAGTATTAATACTACGTTGATGTACTTTTGAAATTGGAGAGCTACTTTTTACTAAAAGTACATCTCCCTTATATAATTAAGTATAATGCAGACCTGCTCAAAAACTTAGTATAATTAAAGAAGTCTTATGCCATAAATGATGATGATGAGAGCTGCTTATGTGAATGTCTATAGTGGTTTTCTCTACCAGTGTCACTGTATTAGACAACTGTTATCAAACTTAGCAATAATGATGCATTAATCTGCCAATCAAGTGTGGAAGCTGGCTATGTGTATAGGCATAGTAAACACATATCATCATCATCCTCATTATCATTTATTTATATAGTGTCACTAATAGCGCAGCGCTGTACAGAGAACCCATTCACATCAGTCCCTACCCTATTGGAGCTTACAGTCTAAATTCCCTAATATAGACACACACTCACACACAGACAGAGAGGGAGAGACTAGGATCAATTTTGATAGCAGCCAATTAACCTAACAGTATGTTTTTTGGAGTGTGGGAGGAAACCACAGCACCCGGAGGAAACCCACGCAAACACAGGGAGAACATACAAACTTCACACAGATAAGGCCATTGTTGATATAAGTACTGGCTCTGCTTACCATTGTCCAGTCTAGTACATAACTGTATTAATGCTGTGAAATATTATTACTTTGAATGCCTTAAATATGCAAGAGCGCATTTGGGTAAGTTTATGCTAATAAAAGATATATGCACTTTTCTTGCCTACCCATACTATTTAATAACCACCAAAAATTAAGCAATATGTAAGCACTGCTTCCAGTTGAAATCAGTCTGTCTGTCTGTCTATCTATCTATCTATCTATCTATCTATCTATCTATCTATCTATCTATCTATCTATCGGTCTGTCTATCTTTAAAACTGAAAGACATCCATTAAAAATACACAATGACAGCATATTTAGTGTGTAATTGATGCTAAAACACAATTCTCACTCTCCTAATATAGCTGATTTTTGACAATGAACTGCATTTTTCATGTGAAGCATTTGATGTCATAAAGATGTAAACCTCACAAAGCAATTCTGTCACTGGTCAGTTTGCTTGACAGACATCTGACTTTAAGGTACTAGCCAATGGAAACATGGTGACATGTAAATATGAAAGCACATTAGGACAAAATATGCAATAAGATAGAGGCAAAGGGTGATGGCTGCTGGGAATGTATTTCATTGATCCCAGAACACCTTTAAATCTAAGTATTAATACTACGTTGATGTACTTTTGAAATGGAGAGCTACTTTTTACTAAAAGTACATCTCCCTTATATAATTAAGTATAATGCAGACCTGCTCAAAAACTTAGTATAATTAAAGAAGTCTTATGCCATAAATGATGATGATGAGAGCTGCTTATGTGAATGTCTATAGTGGTTTTCTCTACCAGTGTCACTGTATTAGACAACTGTTATCAAACTTAGCAATAATGATGCATTAATCTGCCAATCAAGTGTGGAAGCTGGCTATGTGTATAGGCATAGTAAACACATATCATCATCATCCTCATTATCATTTATTTATATAGTGTCACTAATAGCGCAGCGCTGTACAGAGAACCCATTCACATCAGTCCCTACCCTATTGGAGCTTACAGTCTAAATTCCCTAATATAGACACACACTCACACACAGACAGAGAGGGAGAGACTAGGATCAATTTTGATAGCAGCCAATTAACCTAACAGTATGTTTTTTGGAGTGTGGGAGGAAACCACAGCACCCGGAGGAAACCCACGCAAACACAGGGAGAACATACAAACTTCACACAGATAAGGCCATTGTTGATATAAGTACTGGCTCTGCTTACCATTGTCCAGTCTAGTACATAACTGTATTAATGCTGTGAAATATTATTACTTTGAATGCCTTAAATATGCAAGAGCGCATTTGGGTAAGTTTATGCTAATAAAAGATATATGCACTTTTCTTGCCTACCCATACTATTTAATAACCACCAAAAATTAAGCAATATGTAAGCACTGCTTCCAGTTGAAATCAGTCTGTCTGTCTGTCTATCTATCTATCTATCTATCTATCTATCTATCTATCTATCTATCTATCTATCGGTCTGTCTATCTTTAAAACTGAAAGACATCCATTAAAAATACACAATGACAGCATATTTAGTGTGTAATTGATGCTAAAACACAATTCTCACTCTCCTAATATAGCTGATTTTTGACAATGAACTGCATTTTTCATGTGAAGCATTTGATGTCATAAAGATGTAAACCTCACAAAGCAATTCTGTCACTGGTCAGTTTGCTTGACAGACATCTGACTTTAAGGTACTAGCCAATGGAAACATGGTGACATGTAAATATGAAAGCACATTAGGACAAAATATGCAATAAGATAGAGGCAAAGGGTGATGGCTGCTGGGAATGTATTTCATTGATCCCAGAACACCTTTAAATCTAAGTATTAATACTACGTTGATGTACTTTTGAAATTGGAGAGCTACTTTTTACTAAAAGTACATCTCCCTTATATAATTAAGTATAATGCAGACCTGCTCAAAAACTTAGTATAATTAAAGAAGTCTTATGCCATAAATGATGATGATGAGAGCTGCTTATGTGAATGTCTATAGTGGTTTTCTCTACCAGTGTCACTGTATTAGACAACTGTTATCAAACTTAGCAATAATGATGCATTAATCTGCCAATCAAGTGTGGAAGCTGGCTATGTGTATAGGCATAGTAAACACATATCATCATCATCCTCATTATCATTTATTTATATAGTGTCACTAATAGCGCAGCGCTGTACAGAGAACCCATTCACATCAGTCCCTACCCTATTGGAGCTTACAGTCTAAATTCCCTAATATAGACACACACTCACACACAGACAGAGAGGGAGAGACTAGGATCAATTTTGATAGCAGCCAATTAACCTAACAGTATGTTTTTTGGAGTGTGGGAGGAAACCACAGCACCCGGAGGAAACCCACGCAAACACAGGGAGAACATACAAACTTCACACAGATAAGGCCATTGTTGATATAAGTACTGGCTCTGCTTACCATTGTCCAGTCTAGTACATAACTGTATTAATGCTGTGAAATATTATTACTTTGAATGCCTTAAATATGCAAGAGCGCATTTGGGTAAGTTTATGCTAATAAAAGATATATGCACTTTTCTTGCCTACCCATACTATTTAATAACCACCAAAAATTAAGCAATATGTAAGCACTGCTTCCAGTTGAAATCAGTCTGTCTGTCTGTCTATCTATCTATCTATCTATCTATCTATCTATCTATCTATCTATCTATCTATCTATCGGTCTGTCTATCTTTAAAACTGAAAGACATCCATTAAAAATACACAATGACAGCATATTTAGTGTGTAATTGATGCTAAAACACAATTCTCACTCTCCTAATATAGCTGATTTTTGACAATGAACTGCATTTTTCATGTGAAGCATTTGATGTCATAAAGATGTAAACCTCACAAAGCAATTCTGTCACTGGTCAGTTTGCTTGACAGACATCTGACTTTAAGGTACTAGCCAATGGAAACATGGTGACATGTAAATATGAAAGCACATTAGGACAAAATATGCAATAAGATAGAGGCAAAGGGTGATGGCTGCTGGGAATGTATTTCATTGATCCCAGAACACCTTTAAATCTAAGTATTAATACTACGTTGATGTACTTTTGAAATTGGAGAGCTACTTTTTACTAAAAGTACATCTCCCTTATATAATTAAGTATAATGCAGACCTGCTCAAAAACTTAGTATAATTAAAGAAGTCTTATGCCATAAATGATGATGATGAGAGCTGCTTATGTGAATGTCTATAGTGGTTTTCTCTACCAGTGTCACTGTATTAGACAACTGTTATCAAACTTAGCAATAATGATGCATTAATCTGCCAATCAAGTGTGGAAGCTGGCTATGTGTATAGGCATAGTAAACACATATCATCATCATCCTCATTATCATTTATTTATATAGTGTCACTAATAGCGCAGCGCTGTACAGAGAACCCATTCACATCAGTCCCTACCCTATTGGAGCTTACAGTCTAAATTCCCTAATATAGACACACACTCACACACAGACAGAGAGGGAGAGACTAGGATCAATTTTGATAGCAGCCAATTAACCTAACAGTATGTTTTTTGGAGTGTGGGAGGAAACCACAGCACCCGGAGGAAACCCACGCAAACACAGGGAGAACATACAAACTTCACACAGATAAGGCCATTGTTGATATAAGTACTGGCTCTGCTTACCATTGTCCAGTCTAGTACATAACTGTATTAATGCTGTGAAATATTATTACTTTGAATGCCTTAAATATGCAAGAGCGCATTTGGGTAAGTTTATGCTAATAAAAGATATATGCACTTTTCTTGCCTACCCATACTATTTAATAACCACCAAAAATTAAGCAATATGTAAGCACTGCTTCCAGTTGAAATCAGTCTGTCTGTCTGTCTATCTATCTATCTATCTATCTATCTATCTATCTATCTATCTATCTATCTATCTATCTATCTATCTATCGGTCTGTCTATCTTTAAAACTGAAAGACATCCATTAAAAATACACAATGACAGCATATTTAGTGTGTAATTGATGCTAAAACACAATTCTCACTCTCCTAATATAGCTGATTTTTGACAATGAACTGCATTTTTCATGTGAAGCATTTGATGTCATAAAGATGTAAACCTCACAAAGCAATTCTGTCACTGGTCAGTTTGCTTGACAGACATCTGACTTTAAGGTACTAGCCAATGGAAACATGGTGACATGTAAATATGAAAGCACATTAGGACAAAATATGCAATAAGATAGAGGCAAAGGGTGATGGCTGCTGGGAATGTATTTCATTGATCCCAGAACACCTTTAAATCTAAGTATTAATACTACGTTGATGTACTTTTGAAATTGGAGAGCTACTTTTTACTAAAAGTACATCTCCCTTATATAATTAAGTATAATGCAGACCTGCTCAAAAACTTAGTATAATTAAAGAAGTCTTATGCCATAAATGATGATGATGAGAGCTGCTTATGTGAATGTCTATAGTGGTTTTCTCTACCAGTGTCACTGTATTAGACAACTGTTATCAAACTTAGCAATAATGATGCATTAATCTGCCAATCAAGTGTGGAAGCTGGCTATGTGTATAGGCATAGTAAACACATATCATCATCATCCTCATTATCATTTATTTATATAGTGTCACTAATAGCGCAGCGCTGTACAGAGAACCCATTCACATCAGTCCCTACCCTATTGGAGCTTACAGTCTAAATTCCCTAATATAGACACACACTCACACACAGACAGAGAGGGAGAGACTAGGATCAATTTTGATAGCAGCCAATTAACCTAACAGTATGTTTTTTGGAGTGTGGGAGGAAACCACAGCACCCGGAGGAAACCCACGCAAACACAGGGAGAACATACAAACTTCACACAGAAAAGGCCATTGTTGATATAAGTACTGGCTCTGCTTACCATTGTCCAGTCTAGTACATAACTGTATTAATGCTGTGAAATATTATTACTTTGAATGCCTTAAATATGCAAGAGCGCATTTGGGTAAGTTTATGCTAATAAAAGATATATGCACTTTTCTTGCCTACCCATACTATTTAATAACCACCAAAAATTAAGCAATATGTAAGCACTGCTTCCAGTTGAAATCAGTCTGTCTGTCTGTCTATCTATCTATCTATCTATCTATCTATCTATCTATCTATCTATCTATCTATCTATCTATCTATCGGTCTGTCTATCTTTAAAACTGAAAGACATCCATTAAAAATACACAATGACAGCATATTTAGTGTGTAATTGATGCTAAAACACAATTCTCACTCTCCTAATATAGCTGATTTTTGACAATGAACTGCATTTTTCATGTGAAGCATTTGATGTCATAAAGATGTAAACCTCACAAAGCAATTCTGTCACTGGTCAGTTTGCTTGACAGACATCTGACTTTAAGGTACTAGCCAATGGAAACATGGTGACATGTAAATATGAAAGCACATTAGGACAAAATATGCAATAAGATAGAGGCAAAGGGTGATGGCTGCTGGGAATGTATTTCATTGATCCCAGAACACCTTTAAATCTAAGTATTAATACTACGTTGATGTACTTTTGAAATTGGAGAGCTACTTTTTACTAAACGTACATCTCCCTTATATAATTAAGTATAATGCAGACCTGCTCAAAAACTTAGTATAATTAAAGAAGTCTTATGCCATAAATGATGATGATGAGAGCTGCTTATGTGAATGTCTATAGTGGTTTTCTCTACCAGTGTCACTGTATTAGACAACTGTTATCAAACTTAGCAATAATGATGCATTAATCTGCCAATCAAGTGTGGAAGCTGGCTATGTGTATAGGCATAGTAAACACATATCATCATCATCCTCATTATCATTTATTTATATAGTGTCACTAATAGCGCAGCGCTGTACAGAGAACCCATTCACATCAGTCCCTACCCTATTGGAGCTTACAGTCTAAATTCCCTAATATAGACACACACTCACACACAGACAGAGAGGGAGAGACTAGGATCAATTTTGATAGCAGCCAATTAACCTAACAGTATGTTTTTTGGAGTGTGGGAGGAAACCACAGCACCCGGAGGAAACCCACGCAAACACAGGGAGAACATACAAACTTCACACAGATAAGGCCATTGTTGATATAAGTACTGGCTCTGCTTACCATTGTCCAGTCTAGTACATAACTGTATTAATGCTGTGAAATATTATTACTTTGAATGCCTTAAATATGCAAGAGCGCATTTGGGTAAGTTTATGCTAATAAAAGATATATGCACTTTTCTTGCCTACCCATACTATTTAATAACCACCAAAAATTAAGCAATATGTAAGCACTGCTTCCAGTTGAAATCAGTCTGTCTGTCTGTCTATCTATCTATCTATCTATCTATCTATCTATCTATCTATCTATCTATCTATCTATCTATCTATCGGTCTGTCTATCTTTAAAACTGAAAGACATCCATTAAAAATACACAATGACAGCATATTTAGTGTGTAATTGATGCTAAAACACAATTCTCACTCTCCTAATATAGCTGATTTTTGACAATGAACTGCATTTTTTCATGTGAAGCATTTGATGTCATAAAGATGTAAACCTCACAAAGCAATTCTGTCACTGGTCAGTTTGCTTGACAGACATCTGACTTTAAGGTACTAGCCAATGGAAACATGGTGACATGTAAATATGAAAGCACATTAGGACAAATATGCAATAAGATAGAGGCAAAGGGTGATGGCTGCTGGGAATGTATTTCATTGATCCCAGAACACCTTTAAATCTAAGTATTAATACTACGTTGATGTACTTTTGAAATTGGAGAGCTACTTTTTACTAAAAGTACATCTCCCTTATATAATTAAGTATAATGCAGACCTGCTCAAAAACTTAGTATAATTAAAGAAGTCTTATGCCATAAATGATGATGATGAGAGCTGCTTATGTGAATGTCTATAGTGGTTTTCTCTACCAGTGTCACTGTATTAGACAACTGTTATCAAACTTAGCAATAATGATGCATTAATCTGCCAATCAAGTGTGGAAGCTGGCTATGTGTATAGGCATAGTAAACACATATCATCATCATCCTCATTATCATTTATTTATATAGTGTCACTAATAGCGCAGCGCTGTACAGAGAACCCATTCACATCAGTCCCTACCCTATTGGAGCTTACAGTCTAAATTCCCTAATATAGACACACACTCACACACAGACAGAGAGGGAGAGACTAGGATCAATTTTGATAGCAGCCAATTAACCTAACAGTATGTTTTTTGGAGTGTGGGAGGAAACCACAGCACCCGGAGGAAACCCACGCAAACACAGGGAGAACATACAAACTTCACACAGAAAAGGCCATTGTTGATATAAGTACTGGCTCTGCTTACCATTGTCCAGTCTAGTACATAACTGTATTAATGCTGTGAAATATTATTACTTTGAATGCCTTAAATATGCAAGAGCGCATTTGGGTAAGTTTATGCTAATAAAAGATATATGCACTTTTCTTGCCTACCCATACTATTTAATAACCACCAAAAATTAAGCAATATGTAAGCACTGCTTCCAGTTGAAATCAGTCTGTCTGTCTGTCTATCTATCTATCTATCTATCTATCTATCTATCTATCTATCTATCTATCTATCTATCGGTCTGTCTATCTTTAAAACTGAAAGACATCCATTAAAAATACACAATGACAGCATATTTAGTGTGTAATTGATGCTAAAACACAATTCTCACTCTCCTAATATAGCTGATTTTTGACAATGAACTGCATTTTTCATGTGAAGCATTTGATGTCATAAAGATGTAAACCTCACAAAGCAATTCTGTCACTGGTCAGTTTGCTTGACAGACATCTGACTTTAAGGTACTAGCCAATGGAAACATGGTGACATGTAAATATGAAAGCACATTAGGACAAAATATGCAATAAGATAGAGGCAAAGGGTGATGGCTGCTGGGAATGTATTTCATTGATCCCAGAACACCTTTAAATCTAAGTATTAATACTACGTTGATGTACTTTTGAAATTGGAGAGCTACTTTTTACTAAACGTACATCTCCCTTATATAATTAAGTATAATGCAGACCTGCTCAAAAACTTAGTATAATTAAAGAAGTCTTATGCCATAAATGATGATGATGAGAGCTGCTTATGTGAATGTCTATAGTGGTTTTCTCTACCAGTGTCACTGTATTAGACAACTGTTATCAAACTTAGCAATAATGATGCATTAATCTGCCAATCAAGTGTGGAAGCTGGCTATGTGTATAGGCATAGTAAACACATATCATCATCATCCTCATTATCATTTATTTATATAGTGTCACTAATAGCGCAGCGCTGTACAGAGAACCCATTCACATCAGTCCCTACCCTATTGGAGCTTACAGTCTAAATTCCCTAATATAGACACACACTCACACACAGACAGAGAGGGAGAGACTAGGATCAATTTTGATAGCAGCCAATTAACCTAACAGTATGTTTTTTGGAGTGTGGGAGGAAACCACAGCACCCGGAGGAAACCCACGCAAACACAGGGAGAACATACAAACTTCACACAGATAAGGCCATTGTTGATATAAGTACTGGCTCTGCTTACCATTGTCCAGTCTAGTACATAACTGTATTAATGCTGTGAAATATTATTACTTTGAATGCCTTAAATATGCAAGAGCGCATTTGGGTAAGTTTATGCTAATAAAAGATATATGCACTTTTCTTGCCTACCCATACTATTTAATAACCACCAAAAATTAAGCAATATGTAAGCACTGCTTCCAGTTGAAATCAGTCTGTCTGTCTGTCTATCTATCTATCTATCTATCTATCTATCTATCTATCTATCTATCTATCTATCTATCTATCGGTCTGTCTATCTTTAAAACTGAAAGACATCCATTAAAAATACACAATGACAGCATATTTAGTGTGTAATTGATGCTAAAACACAATTCTCACTCTCCTAATATAGCTGATTTTTGACAATGAACTGCATTTTTCATGTGAAGCATTTGATGTCATAAAGATGTAAACCTCACAAAGCAATTCTGTCACTGGTCAGTTTGCTTGACAGACATCTGACTTTAAGGTACTAGCCAATGGAAACATGGTGACATGTAAATATGAAAGCACATTAGGACAAAATATGCAATAAGATAGAGGCAAAGGGTGATGGCTGCTGGGAATGTATTTCATTGATCCCAGAACACCTTTAAATCTAAGTATTAATACTACGTTGATGTACTTTTGAAATTGGAGAGCTACTTTTTACTAAAAGTACATCTCCCTTATATAATTAAGTATAATGCAGACCTGCTCAAAAACTTAGTATAATTAAAGAAGTCTTATTCCATAAATGATGATGATGAGAGCTGCTTATGTGAATGTCTATAGTGGTTTTCTCTACCAGTGTCACTGTATTAGACAACTGTTATCAAACTTAGCAATAATGATGCATTAATCTGCCAATCAAGTGTGGAAGCTGGCTATGTGTATAGGCATAGTAAACACATATCATCATCATCCTCATTATCATTTATTTATATAGTGTCACTAATAGCGCAGCGCTGTACAGAGAACCCATTCACATCAGTCCCTACCCTATTGGAGCTTACAGTCTAAATTCCCTAATATAGACACACACTCACACACAGACAGAGAGGGAGAGACTAGGATCAATTTTGATAGCAGCCAATTAACCTAACAGTATGTTTTTTGGAGTGTGGGAGGAAACCACAGCACCCGGAGGAAACCCACGCAAACACAGGGAGAACATACAAACTTCACACAGATAAGGCCATTGTTGATATAAGTACTGGCTCTGCTTACCATTGTCCAGTCTAGTACATAACTGTATTAATGCTGTGAAATATTATTACTTTGAATGCCTTAAATATGCAAGAGCGCATTTGGGTAAGTTTATGCTAATAAAAGATATATGCACTTTTCTTGCCTACCCATACTATTTAATAACCACCAAAAATTAAGCAATATGTAAGCACTGCTTCCAGTTGAAATCAGTCTGTCTGTCTGTCTATCTATCTATCTATCTATCTATCTATCTATCTATCTATCTATCTATCTATCTATCTATCTATCGGTCTGTCTATCTTTAAAACTGAAAGACATCCATTAAAAATACACAATGACAGCATATTTAGTGTGTAATTGATGCTAAAACACAATTCTCACTCTCCTAATATAGCTGATTTTTGACAATGAACTGCATTTTTCATGTGAAGCATTTGATGTCATAAAGATGTAAACCTCACAAAGCAATTCTGTCACTGGTCAGTTTGCTTGACAGACATCTGACTTTAAGGTACTAGCCAATGGAAACATGGTGACATGTAAATATGAAAGCACATTAGGACAAAATATGCAATAAGATAGAGGCAAAGGGTGATGGCTGCTGGGAATGTATTTCATTGATCCCAGAACACCTTTAAATCTAAGTATTAATACTACGTTGATGTACTTTTGAAATTGGAGAGCTACTTTTTACTAAAAGTACATCTCCCTTATATAATTAAGTATAATGCAGACCTGCTCAAAAACTTAGTATAATTAAAGAAGTCTTATGCCATAAATGATGATGATGAGAGCTGCTTATGTGAATGTCTATAGTGGTTTTCTCTACCAGTGTCACTGTATTAGACAACTGTTATCAAACTTAGCAATAATGATGCATTAATCTGCCAATCAAGTGTGGAAGCTGGCTATGTGTATAGGCATAGTAAACACATATCATCATCATCCTCATTATCATTTATTTATATAGTGTCACTAATAGCGCAGCGCTGTACAGAGAACCCATTCACATCAGTCCCTACCCTATTGGAGCTTACAGTCTAAATTCCCTAATATAGACACACACTCACACACAGACAGAGAGGGAGAGACTAGGATCAATTTTGATAGCAGCCAATTAACCTAACAGTATGTTTTTTGGAGTGTGGGAGGAAACCACAGCACCCGGAG
Source organism: Mixophyes fleayi (assembly GCF_038048845.1). Lineage (NCBI taxonomy): Eukaryota > Metazoa > Chordata > Amphibia > Anura > Limnodynastidae > Mixophyes > Mixophyes fleayi. The sequence continues at coordinate 16,314 of NW_027448543.1, forward strand.
GAAACCCACGCAAACACAGGGAGAACATACAAACTTCACACAGATAAGGCCATTGTTGATATAAGTACTGGCTCTGCTTACCATTGTCCAGTCTAGTACATAACTGTATTAATGCTGTGAAATATTATTACTTTGAATGCCTTAAATATGCAAGAGCGCATTTGGGTAAGTTTATGCTAATAAAAGATATATGCACTTTTCTTGCCTACCCATACTATTTAATAACCACCAAAAATTAAGCAATATGTAAGCACTGCTTCCAGTTGAAATCAGTCTGTCTGTCTGTCTATCTATCTATCTATCTATCTATCTATCTATCTATCTATCGGTCTGTCTATCTTTAAAACTGAAAGACATCCATTAAAAATACACAATGACAGCATATTTAGTGTGTAATTGATGCTAAAACACAATTCTCACTCTCCTAATATAGCTGATTTTTGACAATGAACTGCATTTTTCATGTGAAGCATTTGATGTCATAAAGATGTAAACCTCACAAAGCAATTCTGTCACTGGTCAGTTTGCTTGACAGACATCTGACTTTAAGGTACTAGCCAATGGAAACATGGTGACATGTAAATATGAAAGCACATTAGGACAAAATATGCAATAAGATAGAGGCAAAGGGTGATGGCTGCTGGGAATGTATTTCATTGATCCCAGAACACCTTTAAATCTAAGTATTAATACTACGTTGATGTACTTTTGAAATTGGAGAGCTACTTTTTACTAATGCAGACCTGCTCAAAAACTTAGTATAATTAAAGAAGTCTTATGCCATAAATGATGATGATGAGAGCTGCTTATGTGAATGTCTATAGTGGTTTTCTCTACCAGTGTCACTGTATTAGACAACTGTTATCAAACTTAGCAATAATGATGCATTAATCTGCCAATCAAGTGTGGAAGCTGGCTATGTGTATAGGCATAGTAAACACATATCATCATCATCCTCATTATCATTTATTTATATAGTGTCACTAATAGCGCAGCGCTGTACAGAGAACCCATTCACATCAGTCCCTACCCTATTGGAGCTTACAGTCTAAATTCCCTAATATAGACACACACTCACACACAGACAGAGAGGGAGAGACTAGGATCAATTTTGATAGCAGCCAATTAACCTAACAGTATGTTTTTTGGAGTGTGGGAGGAAACCACAGCACCCGGAGGAAACCCACGCAAACACAGGGAGAACATACAAACTTCACACAGATAAGGCCATTGTTGATATAAGTACTGGCTCTGCTTACCATTGTCCAGTCTAGTACATAACTGTATTAATGCTGTGAAATATTATTACTTTGAATGCCTTAAATATGCAAGAGCGCATTTGGGTAAGTTTATGCTAATAAAAGATATATGCACTTTTCTTGCCTACCCATACTATTTAATAACCACCAAAAATTAAGCAATATGTAAGCACTGCTTCCAGTTGAAATCAGTCTGTCTGTCTGTCTATCTATCTATCTATCTATCTATCTATCTATCTATCTATCTATCTATCTATCTATCTATCGGTCTGTCTATCTTTAAAACTGAAAGACATCCATTAAAAATACACAATGACAGCATATTTAGTGTGTAATTGATGCTAAAACACAATTCTCACTCTCCTAATATAGCTGATTTTTGACAATGAACTGCATTTTTCATGTGAAGCATTTGATGTCATAAAGATGTAAACCTCACAAAGCAATTCTGTCACTGGTCAGTTTGCTTGACAGACATCTGACTTTAAGGTACTAGCCAATGGAAACATGGTGACATGTAAATATGAAAGCACATTAGGACAAAATATGCAATAAGATAGAGGCAAAGGGTGATGGCTGCTGGGAATGTATTTCATTGATCCCAGAACACCTTTAAATCTAAGTATTAATACTACGTTGATGTACTTTTGAAATTGGAGAGCTACTTTTTACTAAAAGTACATCTCCCTTATATAATTAAGTATAATGCAGACCTGCTCAAAAACTTAGTATAATTAAAGAAGTCTTATGCCATAAATGATGATGATGAGAGCTGCTTATGTGAATGTCTATAGTGGTTTTCTCTACCAGTGTCACTGTATTAGACAACTGTTATCAAACTTAGCAATAATGATGCATTAATCTGCCAATCAAGTGTGGAAGCTGGCTATGTGTATAGGCATAGTAAACACATATCATCATCATCCTCATTATCATTTATTTATATAGTGTCACTAATAGCGCAGCGCTGTACAGAGAACCCATTCACATCAGTCCCTACCCTATTGGAGCTTACAGTCTAAATTCCCTAATATAGACACACACTCACACACAGACAGAGAGGGAGAGACTAGGATCAATTTTGATAGCAGCCAATTAACCTAACAGTATGTTTTTTGGAGTGTGGGAGGAAACCACAGCACCCGGAGGAAACCCACGCAAACACAGGGAGAACATACAAACTTCACACAGATAAGGCCATTGTTGATATAAGTACTGGCTCTGCTTACCATTGTCCAGTCTAGTACATAACTGTATTAATGCTGTGAAATATTATTACTTTGAATGCCTTAAATATGCAAGAGCGCATTTGGGTAAGTTTATGCTAATAAAAGATATATGCACTTTTCTTGCCTACCCATACTATTTAATAACCACCAAAAATTAAGCAATATGTAAGCACTGCTTCCAGTTGAAATCAGTCTGTCTGTCTGTCTATCTATCTATCTATCTATCTATCTATCTATCTATCTATCGGTCTGTCTATCTTTAAAACTGAAAGACATCCATTAAAAATACACAATGACAGCATATTTAGTGTGTAATTGATGCTAAAACACAATTCTCACTCTCCTAATATAGCTGATTTTTGACAATGAACTGCATTTTTCATGTGAAGCATTTGATGTCATAAAGATGTAAACCTCACAAAGCAATTCTGTCACTGGTCAGTTTGCTTGACAGACATCTGACTTTAAGGTACTAGCCAATGGAAACATGGTGACATGTAAATATGAAAGCACATTAGGACAAAATATGCAATAAGATAGAGGCAAAGGGTGATGGCTGCTGGGAATGTATTTCATTGATCCCAGAACACCTTTAAATCTAAGTATTAATACTACGTTGATGTACTTTTGAAATTGGAGAGCTACTTTTTACTAATGCAGACCTGCTCAAAAACTTAGTATAATTAAAGAAGTCTTATGCCATAAATGATGATGATGAGAGCTGCTTATGTGAATGTCTATAGTGGTTTTCTCTACCAGTGTCACTGTATTAGACAACTGTTATCAAACTTAGCAATAATGATGCATTAATCTGCCAATCAAGTGTGGAAGCTGGCTATGTGTATAGGCATAGTAAACACATATCATCATCATCCTCATTATCATTTATTTATATAGTGTCACTAATAGCGCAGCGCTGTACAGAGAACCCATTCACATCAGTCCCTACCCTATTGGAGCTTACAGTCTAAATTCCCTAATATAGACACACACTCACACACAGACAGAGAGGGAGAGACTAGGATCAATTTTGATAGCAGCCAATTAACCTAACAGTATGTTTTTTGGAGTGTGGGAGGAAACCACAGCACCCGGAGGAAACCCACGCAAACACAGGGAGAACATACAAACTTCACACAGATAAGGCCATTGTTGATATAAGTACTGGCTCTGCTTACCATTGTCCAGTCTAGTACATAACTGTATTAATGCTGTGAAATATTATTACTTTGAATGCCTTAAATATGCAAGAGCGCATTTGGGTAAGTTTATGCTAATAAAAGATATATGCACTTTTCTTGCCTACCCATACTATTTAATAACCACCAAAAATTAAGCAATATGTAAGCACTGCTTCCAGTTGAAATCAGTCTGTCTGTCTGTCTATCTATCTATCGATCTATCTATCTATCTATCTATCTATCTATCTATCTATCTATCTATCGTCTGTCTATCTTTAAACTGAAAGACATCCATTAAAAATACACAATGACAGCATATTTAGTGTGTAATTGATGCTAAAACACAATTCTCACTCTCCTAATATAGCTGATTTTTGACAATGAACTGCATTTTTCATGTGAAGCATTTGATGTCATAAAGATGTAAACCTCACAAAGCAATTCTGTCACTGGTCAGTTTGCTTGACAGACATCTGACTTTAAGGTACTAGCCAATGGAAACATGGTGACATGTAAATATGAAAGCACATTAGGACAAAATATGCAATAAGATAGAGGCAAAGGGTGATGGCTGCTGGAATGTATTTCATTGATCCCAGAACACCTTTAAATCTAAGTATTAATACTACGTTGATGTACTTTTGAAATTGGAGAGCTACTTTTTACTAAAAGTACATCTCCCTTATATAATTAAGTATAATGCAGACCTGCTCAAAAACTTAGTATAATTAAAGAAGTCTTATGCCATAAATGATGATGATGAGAGCTGCTTATGTGAATGTCTATAGTGGTTTTCTCTACCAGTGTCACTGTATTAGACAACTGTTATCAAACTTAGCAATAATGATGCATTAATCTGCCAATCAAGTGTGGAAGCTGGCTATGTGTATAGGCATAGTAAACACATATCATCATCATCCTCATTATCATTTATTTATATAGTGTCACTAATAGCGCAGCGCTGTACAGAGAACCCATTCACATCAGTCCCTACCCTATTGGAGCTTACAGTCTAAATTCCCTAATATAGACACACACTCACACACAGACAGAGAGGGAGAGACTAGGATCAATTTTGATAGCAGCCAATTAACCTAACAGTATGTTTTTTGGAGTGTGGGAGGAAACCACAGCACCCGAGGAAACCACGCAAACACAGGGAGAACATACAAACTTCACACAGATAAGGCCATTGTTGATATAAGTACTGGCTCTGCTTACCATTGTCCAGTCTAGTACATAACTGTATTAATGCTGTGAAATATTATTACTTTGAATGCCTTAAATATGCAAGAGCGCATTTGGGTAAGTTTATGCTAATAAAAGATATATGCACTTTCTTGCCTACCCATACTATTTAATAACCACCAAAAATTAAGCAATATGTAAGCACTGCTTCCAGTTGAAATCAGTCTGTCTGTCTGTCTATCTATCTATCTATCTATCTATCTATCTATCTATCTATCTATCTATCGGTCTGTCTATCTTTAAAACTGAAAGACATCCATTAAAAATACACAATGACAGCATATTTAGTGTGTAATTGATGCTAAAACACAATTCTCACTCTCCTAATATAGCTGATTTTTGACAATGAACTGCATTTTTCATGTGAAGCATTTGATGTCATAAAGATGTAAACCTCACAAAGCAATTCTGTCACTGGTCAGTTTGCTTGACAGACATCTGACTTTAAGGTACTAGCCAATGGAAACATGGTGACATGTAAATATGAAAGCACATTAGGACAAAATATGCAATAAGATAGAGGCAAAGGGTGATGGCTGCTGGGAATGTATTTCATTGATCCCAGAACACCTTTAAATCTAAGTATTAATACTACGTTGATGTACTTTTGAAATTGGAGAGCTACTTTTTACTAAAAGTACATCTCCCTTATATAATTAAGTATAATGCAGACCTGCTCAAAACTTAGTATAATTAAGAAGTCTTATGCCATAAATGATGATGATGAGAGCTGCTTATGTGAATGTCTATAGTGGTTTTCTCTACCAGTGTCACTGTATTAGACAACTGTTATCAAACTTAGCAATAATGATGCATTAATCTGCCAATCAAGTGTGGAAGCTGGCTATGTGTATAGGCATAGTAAACACATATCATCATCATCCTCATTATCATTTATTTATATAGTGTCACTAATAGCGCAGCGCTGTACAGAGAACCCATTCACATCAGTCCCTACCCTATTGGAGCTTACAGTCTAAATTCCCTAATATAGATACACACTCACACACAGACAGAGAGGGAGAGACTAGGATCAATTTTGATAGCAGCCAATTAACCTAACAGTATGTTTTTTGGAGTGTGGGAGGAAACCACAGCACCCGGAGGAAACCCACGCAAACACAGGGAGAACATACAAACTTCACACAGATAAGGCCATTGTTGATATAAGTACTGGCTCTGCTTACCATTGTCCAGTCTAGTACATAACTGTATTAATGCTGTGAAATATTATTACTTTGAATGCCTTAAATATGCAAGAGCGCATTTGGGTAAGTTTATGCTAATAAAAGATATATGCACTTTTCTTGCCTACCCATACTATTTAATAACCACCAAAAATTAAGCAATATGTAAGCACTGCTTCCAGTTGAAATCAGTCTGTCTGTCTGTCTATCTATCTATCTATCTATCTATCTATCTATCTATCTATCTATCTATCTATCTATCGGTCTGTCTATCTTTAAAACTGAAAGACATCCATTAAAAATACACAATGACAGCATATTTAGTGTGTAATTGATGCTAAAACACAATTCTCACTCTCCTAATATAGCTGATTTTTGACAATGAACTGCATTTTTCATGTGAAGCATTTGATGTCATAAAGATGTAAACCTCACAAAGCAATTCTGTCACTGGTCAGTTTGCTTGACAGACATCTGACTTTAAGGTACTAGCCAATGGAAACATGGTGACATGTAAATATGAAAGCACATTAGGACAAAATATGCAATAAGATAGAGGCAAAGGGTGATGGCTGCTGGGAATGTATTTCATTGATCCCAGAACACCTTTAAATCTAAGTATTAATACTACGTTGATGTACTTTTGAAATTGGAGAGCTACTTTTTACTAAAAGTACATCTCCCCTATATAATTAAGTATAATGCAGACCTGCTCAAAAACTTAGTATAATTAAAGAAGTCTTATGCCATAAATGATGATGATGAGAGCTGCTTATGTGAATGTCTATAGTGGTTTTCTCTACCAGTGTCACTGTATTAGACAACTGTTATCAAACTTAGCAATAATGATGCATTAATCTGCCAATCAAGTGTGGAAGCTGGCTATGTGTATAGGCATAGTAAACACATATCATCATCATCCTCATTATCATTTATTTATATAGTGTCACTAATAGCGCAGCGCTGTACAGAGAACCCATTCACATCAGTCCCTACCCTATTGGAGCTTACAGTCTAAATTCCCTAATATAGACACACACTCACACACAGACAGAGAGGGAGAGACTAGGATCAATTTTGATAGCAGCCAATTAACCTAACAGTATGTTTTTTGGAGTGTGGGAGGAAACCACAGCACCCGGAGGAAACCCACGCAAACACAGGGAGAACATACAAACTTCACACAGATAAGGCCATTGTTGATATAAGTACTGGCTCTGCTTACCATTGTCCAGTCTAGTACATAACTGTATTAATGCTGTGAAATATTATTACTTTGAATGCCTTAAATATGCAAGAGCGCATTTGGGTAAGTTTATGCTAATAAAAGATATATGCACTTTTCTTGCCTACCCATACTATTTAATAACCACCAAAAATTAAGCAATATGTAAGCACTGCTTCCAGTTGAAATCAGTCTGTCTGTCTGTCTATCTATCTATCTATCTATCTATCTATCTATCTATCTATCTATCTATCTATCGGTCTGTCTATCTTTAAAACTGAAAGACATCCATTAAAAATACACAATGACAGCATATTTAGTGTGTAATTGATGCTAAAACACAATTCTCACTCTCCTAATATAGCTGATTTTTGACAATGAACTGCATTTTTCATGTGAAGCATTTGATGTCATAAAGATGTAAACCTCACAAAGCAATTCTGTCACTGGTCAGTTTGCTTGACAGACATCTGACTTTAAGGTACTAGCCAATGGAAACATGGTGACATGTAAATATGAAAGCACATTAGGACAAAATATGCAATAAGATAGAGGCAAAGGGTGATGGCTGCTGGGAATGTATTTCATTGATCCCAGAACACCTTTAAATCTAAGTATTAATACTACGTTGATGTACTTTTGAAATTGGAGAGCTACTTTTTACTAAAAGTACATCTCCCTTATATAATTAAGTATAATGCAGACCTGCTCAAAAACTTAGTATAATTAAAGAAGTCTTATGCCATAAATGATGATGATGAGAGCTGCTTATGTGAATGTCTATAGTGGTTTTCTCTACCAGTGTCACTGTATTAGACAACTGTTATCAAACTTAGCAATAATGATGCATTAATCTGCCAATCAAGTGTGGAAGCTGGCTATGTGTATAGGCATAGTAAACACATATCATCATCATCCTCATTATCATTTATTTATATAGTGTCACTAATAGCGCAGCGCTGTACAGAGAACCCATTCACATCAGTCCCTACCCTATTGGAGCTTACAGTCTAAATTCCCTAATATAGACACACACTCACCACAGACAGAGAGGGAGAGACTAGGATCAATTTTGATAGCAGCCAATTAACCTAACAGTATGTTTTTTGGAGTGTGGGAGGAAACCACAGCACCCGGAGGAAACCCACGCAAACACAGGGAGAACATACAAACTTCACACAGATAAGGCCATTGTTGATATAAGTACTGGCTCTGCTTACCATTGTCCAGTCTAGTACATAACTGTATTAATGCTGTGAAATATTATTACTTTGAATGCCTTAAATATGCAAGAGCGCATTTGGGTAAGTTTATGCTAATAAAAGATATATGCACTTTTCTTGCCTACCCATACTATTTAATAACCACCAAAAATTAAGCAATATGTAAGCACTGCTTCCAGTTGAAATCAGTCTGTCTGTCTGTCTATCTATCTATCTATCTATCTATCTATCTATCTATCTATCTATCTATCTATCGGTCTGTCTATCTTTAAAACTGAAAGACATCCATTAAAAATACACAATGACAGCATATTTAGTGTGTAATTGATGCTAAAACACAATTCTCACTCTCCTAATATAGCTGATTTTTGACAATGAACTGCATTTTTCATGTGAAGCATTTGATGTCATAAAGATGTAAACCTCACAAAGCAATTCTGTCACTGGTCAGTTTGCTTGACAGACATCTGACTTTAAGGTACTAGCCAATGGAAACATGGTGACATGTAAATATGAAAGCACATTAGGACAAAATATGCAATAAGATAGAGGCAAAGGGTGATGGCTGCTGGGAATGTATTTCATTGATCCCAGAACACCTTTAAATCTAAGTATTAATACTACGTTGATGTACTTTTGAAATTGGAGAGCTACTTTTTACTAAAAGTACATCTCCCTTATATAATTAAGTATAATGCAGACCTGCTCAAAAACTTAGTATAATTAAAGAAGTCTTATGCCATAAATGATGATGATGAGAGCTGCTTATGTGAATGTCTATAGTGGTTTTCTCTACCAGTGTCACTGTATTAGACAACTGTTATCAAACTTAGCAATAATGATGCATTAATCTGCCAATCAAGTGTGGAAGCTGGCTATGTGTATAGGCATAGTAAACACATATCATCATCATCCTCATTATCATTTATTTATATAGTGTCACTAATAGCGCAGCGCTGTACAGAGAACCCATTCACATCAGTCCCTACCCTATTGGAGCTTACAGTCTAAATTCCCTAATATAGAATACACACTCACACACAGACAGAGAGGGAGAGACTAGGATCAATTTTGATAGCAGCCAATTAACCTAACAGTATGTTTTTTGGAGTGTGGGAGGAAACCACAGCACCCGGAGGAAACCCACGCAAACACAGGGAGAACATACAAACTTCACACAGATAAGGCCATTGTTGATATAAGTACTGGCTCTGCTTACCATTGTCCAGTCTAGTACATAACTGTATTAATGCTGTGAAATATTATTACTTTGAATGCCTTAAATATGCAAGAGCGCATTTGGGTAAGTTTATGCTAATAAAAGATATATGCACTTTTCTTGCCTACCCATACTATTTAATAACCACCAAAAATTAAGCAATATGTAAGCACTGCTTCCAGTTGAAATCAGTCTGTCTGTCTGTCTATCTATCTATCTATCTATCTATCTATCTATCTATCTATCTATCTATCTATCTATCTATCTATCGGTCTGTCTATCTTTAAAACTGAAAGACATCCATTAAAAATACACAATGACAGCATATTTAGTGTGTAATTGATGCTAAAACACAATTCTCACTCTCCTAATATAGCTGATTTTTGACAATGAACTGCATTTTTCATGTGAAGCATTTGATGTCATAAAGATGTAAACCTCACAAAGCAATTCTGTCACTGGTCAGTTTGCTTGACAGACATCTGACTTTAAGGTACTAGCCAATGGAAACATGGTGACATGTAAATATGAAAGCACATTAGGACAAAATATGCAATAAGATAGAGGCAAAGGGTGATGGCTGCTGGGAATGTATTTCATTGATCCCAGAACACCTTTAAATCTAAGTATTAATACTACGTTGATGTACTTTTGAAATTGGAGAGCTACTTTTTACTAAAAGTACATCTCCCCTATATAATTAAGTATAATGCAGACCTGCTCAAAAACTTAGTATAATTAAAGAAGTCTTATGCCATAAATGATGATGATGAGAGCTGCTTATGTGAATGTCTATAGTGGTTTTCTCTACCAGTGTCACTGTATTAGACAACTGTTATCAAACTTAGCAATAATGATGCATTAATCTGCCAATCAAGTGTGGAAGCTGGCTATGTGTATAGGCATAGTAAACACATATCATCATCATCCTCATTATCATTTATTTATATAGTGTCACTAATAGCGCAGCGCTGTACAGAGAACCCATTCACATCAGTCCCTACCCTATTGGAGCTTACAGTCTAAATTCCCTAATATAGACACACACTCACACACAGACAGAGAGGGAGAGACTAGGATCAATTTTGATAGCAGCCAATTAACCTAACAGTATGTTTTTTGGAGTGTGGGAGGAAACCACAGCACCCGGAGGAAACCCACGCAAACACAGGGAGAACATACAAACTTCACACAGATAAGGCCATTGTTGATATAAGTACTGGCTCTGCTTACCATTGTCCAGTCTAGTACATAACTGTATTAATGCTGTGAAATATTATTACTTTGAATGCCTTAAATATGCAAGAGCGCATTTGGGTAAGTTTATGCTAATAAAAGATATATGCACTTTTCTTGCCTACCCATACTATTTAATAACCACCAAAAATTAAGCAATATGTAAGCACTGCTTCCAGTTGAAATCAGTCTGTCTGTCTGTCTATCTATCTATCTATCTATCTATCTATCTATCTATCTATCTATCTATCGGTCTGTCTATCTTTAAAACTGAAAGACATCCATTAAAAATACACAATGACAGCATATTTAGTGTGTAATTGATGCTAAAACACAATTCTCACTCTCCTAATATAGCTGATTTTTGACAATGAACTGCATTTTTCATGTGAAGCATTTGATGTCATAAAGATGTAAACCTCACAAAGCAATTCTGTCACTGGTCAGTTTGCTTGACAGACATCTGACTTTAAGGTACTAGCCAATGGAAACATGGTGACATGTAAATATGAAAGCACATTAGGACAAAATATGCAATAAGATAGAGGCAAAGGGTGATGGCTGCTGGGAATGTATTTCATTGATCCCAGAACACCTTTAAATCTAAGTATTAATACTACGTTGATGTACTTTTGAAATTGGAGAGCTACTTTTTACTAAAAGTACATCTCCCTTATATAATTAAGTATAATGCAGACCTGCTCAAAAACTTAGTATAATTAAAGAAGTCTTATGCCATAAATGATGATGATGAGAGCTGCTTATGTGAATGTCTATAGTGGTTTTCTCTACCAGTGTCACTGTATTAGACAACTGTTATCAAACTTAGCAATAATGATGCATTAATCTGCCAATCAAGTGTGGAAGCTGGCTATGTGTATAGGCATAGTAAACACATATCATCATCATCCTCATTATCATTTATTTATATAGTGTCACTAATAGCGCAGCGCTGTACAGAGAACCCATTCACATCAGTCCCTACCCTATTGGAGCTTACAGTCTAAATTCCCTAATATAGACACACACTCACACACAGACAGAGAGGGAGAGACTAGGATCAATTTTGATAGCAGCCAATTAACCTAACAGTATGTTTTTTGGAGTGTGGGAGGAAACCACAGCACCCGGAGGAAACCCACGCAAACACAGGGAGAACATACAAACTTCACACAGATAAGGCCATTGTTGATATAAGTACTGGCTCTGCTTACCATTGTCCAGTCTAGTACATAACTGTATTAATGCTGTGAAATATTATTACTTTGAATGCCTTAAATATGCAAGAGCGCATTTGGGTAAGTTTATGCTAATAAAAGATATATGCACTTTTCTTGCCTACCCATACTATTTAATAACCACCAAAAATTAAGCAATATGTAAGCACTGCTTCCAGTTGAAATCAGTCTGTCTGTCTGTCTATCTATCTATCTATCTATCTATCTATCTATCTATCTATCTATCTATCTATCGGTCTGTCTATCTTTAAAACTGAAAGACATCCATTAAAAATACACAATGACAGCATATTTAGTGTGTAATTGATGCTAAAACACAATTCTCACTCTCCTAATATAGCTGATTTTTGACAATGAACTGCATTTTTCATGTGAAGCATTTGATGTCATAAAGATGTAAACCTCACAAAGCAATTCTGTCACTGGTCAGTTTGCTTGACAGACATCTGACTTTAAGGTACTAGCCAATGGAAACATGGTGACATGTAAATACATTAGGACAAAATATGCAATAAGATAGAGGCAAAGGGTGATGGCTGCTGGGAATGTATTTCATTGATCCCAGAACACCTTTAAATCTAAGTATTAATACTACGTTGATGTACTTTTTGAAATTGGAGAGCTACTTTTTACTAAAAGTACATCTCCCTTATATAATTAAGTATAATGCAGACCTGCTCAAAAACTTAGTATAATTAAAGAAGTCTTATGCCATAAATGATGATGATGAGAGCTGCTTATGTGAATGTCTATAGTGGTTTTCTCTACCAGTGTCACTGTATTAGACAACTGTTATCAAACTTAGCAATAATGATGCATTAATCTGCCAATCAAGTGTGGAAGCTGGCTATGTGTATAGGCATAGTAAACACATATCATCATCATCCTCATTATCATTTATTTATATAGTGTCACTAATAGCGCAGCGCTGTACAGAGAACCCATTCACATCAGTCCCTACCCTATTGGAGCTTACAGTCTAAATTCCCTAATATAGACACACACTCACACACAGACAGAGAGGGAGAGACTAGGATCAATTTTGATAGCAGCCAATTAACCTAACAGTATGTTTTTTGGAGTGTGGGAGGAAACCACAGCACCCGGAGGAAACCCACGCAAACACAGGGAGAACATACAAACTTCACACAGATAAGGCCATTGTTGATATAAGTACTGGCTCTGCTTACCATTGTCCAGTCTAGTACATAACTGTATTAATGCTGTGAAATATTATTACTTTGAATGCCTTAAATATGCAAGAGCGCATTTGGGTAAGTTTATGCTAATAAAAGATATATGCACTTTTCTTGCCTACCCATACTATTTAATAACCACCAAAAATTAAGCAATATGTAAGCACTGCTTCCAGTTGAAATCAGTCTGTCTGTCTGTCTATCTATCTATCTATCTATCTATCTATCTATCTATCTATCTATCTATCTATCTATCGGTCTGTCTATCTTTAAAACTGAAAGACATCCATTAAAAATACACAATGACAGCATATTTAGTGTGTAATTGATGCTAAAACACAATTCTCACTCTCCTAATATAGCTGATTTTTGACAATGAACTGCATTTTTCATGTGAAGCATTTGATGTCATAAAGATGTAAACCTCACAAAGCAATTCTGTCACTGGTCAGTTTGCTTGACAGACATCTGACTTTAAGGTACTAGCCAATGGAAACATGGTGACATGTAAATATGAAAGCACATTAGGACAAAATATGCAATAAGATAGAGGCAAAGGGTGATGGCTGCTGGGAATGTATTTCATTGATCCCAGAACACCTTTAAATCTAAGTATTAATACTACGTTGATGTACTTTTGAAATTGGAGAGCTACTTTTTACTAAAAGTACATCTCCCTTATATAATTAAGTATAATGCAGACCTGCTCAAAAACTTAGTATAATTAAAGAAGTCTTATGCCATAAATGATGATGATGAGAGCTGCTTATGTGAATGTCTATAGTGGTTTTCTCTACCAGTGTCACTGTATTAGACAACTGTTATCAAACTTAGCAATAATGATGCATTAATCTGCCAATCAAGTGTGGAAGCTGGCTATGTGTATAGGCATAGTAAACACATATCATCATCATCCTCATTATCATTTATTTATATAGTGTCACTAATAGCGCAGGCGCTGTACAGAGAACCCATTCACATCAGTCCCTACCCTATTGGAGCTTACAGTCTAAATTCCCTAATATAGACACACACTCACACACAGACAGAGAGGGAGAGACTAGGATCAATTTTGATAGCAGCCAATTAACCTAACAGTATGTTTTTTGGAGTGTGGGAGGAAACCACAGCACCCGGAGGAAACCCACGCAAACACAGGGAGAACATACAAACTTCACACAGATAAGGCCATTGTTGATATAAGTACTGGCTCTGCTTACCATTGTCCAGTCTAGTACATAACTGTATTAATGCTGTGAAATATTATTACTTTGAATGCCTTAAATATGCAAGAGCGCATTTGGGTAAGTTTATGCTAATAAAAGATATATGCACTTTTCTTGCCTACCCATACTATTTAATAACCACCAAAAATTAAGCAATATGTAAGCACTGCTTCCAGTTGAAATCAGTCTGTCTGTCTGTCTATCTATCTATCTATCTATCTATCTATCTATCTATCTATCTATCTATCTATCTATCTATCTATCGGTCTGTCTATCTTTAAAACTGAAAGACATCCATTAAAAATACACAATGACAGCATATTTAGTGTGTAATTGATGCTAAAACACAATTCTCACTCTCCTAATATAGCTGATTTTTGACAATGAACTGCATTTTTCATGTGAAGCATTTGATGTCATAAAGATGTAAACCTCACAAAGCAATTCTGTCACTGGTCAGTTTGCTTGACAGACATCTGACTTTAAGGTACTAGCCAATGGAAACATGGTGACATGTAAATATGAAAGCACATTAGGACAAAATATGCAATAAGATAGAGGCAAAGGGTGATGGCTGCTGGGAATGTATTTCATTGATCCCAGAACACCTTTAAATCTAAGTATTAATACTACGTTGATGTACTTTTGAAATTGGAGAGCTACTTTTTACTAAAAGTACATCTCCCTTATATAATTAAGTATAATGCAGACCTGCTCAAAAACTTAGTATAATTAAAGAAGTCTTATGCCATAAATGATGATGATGAGAGCTGCTTATGTGAATGTCTATAGTGGTTTTCTCTACCAGTGTCACTGTATTAGACAACTGTTATCAAACTTAGCAATAATGATGCATTAATCTGCCAATCAAGTGTGGAAGCTGGGCTATGTGTATAGGCATAGTAAACCACATATCATCATCATCCTCATTATCATTTATTTATATAGTGTCACTAATAGCGCAGCGCTGTACAGAGAACCCATTCACATCAGTCCCTACCCTATTGGAGCTTACAGTCTAAATTCCCTAATATAGACACACACTCACACACAGACAGAGAGGGAGAGACTAGGATCAATTTTGATAGCAGCCAATTAACCTAACAGTATGTTTTTTGGAGTGTGGGAGGAAACCACAGCACCCGGAGGAAACCCACGCAAACACAGGGAGAACATACAAACTTCACACAGATAAGGCCATTGTTGATATAAGTACTGGCTCTGCTTACCATTGTCCAGTCTAGTACATAACTGTATTAATGCTGTGAAATATTATTACTTTGAATGCCTTAAATATGCAAGAGCGCATTTGGGTAAGTTTATGCTAATAAAAGATATATGCACTTTTCTTGCCTACCCATACTATTTAATAACCACCAAAAATTAAGCAATATGTAAGCACTGCTTCCAGTTGAAATCAGTCTGTCTGTCTGTCTATCTATCTATCTATCTATCTATCTATCTATCTATCTATCTATCTATCTATCTATCTATCTATCTATCTATCTATCTATCGGTCTGTCTATCTTTAAAACTGAAAGACATCCATTAAAAATACACAATGACAGCATATTTAGTGTGTAATTGATGCTAAAACACAATTCTCACTCTCCTAATATAGCTGATTTTGACAATGAACTGCATTTTTCATGTGAAGCATTTGATGTCATAAAGATGTAAACCTCACAAAGCAATTCTGTCACTGGTCAGTTTGCTTGACAGACATCTGACTTTAAGGTACTAGCCAATGGAAACATGGTGACATGTAAATATGAAAGCACATTAGGACAAAATATGCAATAAGATAGAGGCAAAGGGTGATGGCTGCTGGGAATGTATTTCATTGATCCCAGAACACCTTTAAATCTAAGTATTAATACTACGTTGATGTACTTTTGAAATTGGAGAGCTACTTTTTACTAAAAGTACATCTCCCTA
>NW_027448544.1:0-32836 GCF_038048845.1 Mixophyes fleayi
CATGAATCATGATTAATGATTCAATTCATGATTCAATTCAAGATTCATGATTCGATTCATGATTCAATTCATGATTCATGATTCAATTCATGATTCATGATTCAATTCATGATTCATAATTCATGATTCATGATTCGATTCATAATTCATGATTCGATTCATGATTCATTTCATGATTCATGATTTGATTCATGATTCATGATTCATGATTCAATTCATGATTCATGATTCAATTCATGATTCATGATTCATGATTCATGATTCAATTCATGATTCATGATTCATGATTCATGATTGATGATTCAATTCATGATTCATGATTCAATTCATTATTCGATTACTGATTCATTTCATGATTCATGATTCCATTTATGATTCTTGATTCATGATTCAATTCATGATTCATGATTCATGATTCAATTCATGATTCAATTCATGATTCATGATTAATGATTCAATTCATGATTCAATTCATGATTCAATTCATGATTCATGATTCATGATTCATGATTCGATTCATGATTCATGATTCGATTCATGATTCATGATTCGATTCATGATTCATGATTCAATTCATGATTCAATTCATGATTCATGATTTGATTCATTATTCATGATTCAATTCATGATTCATGATTCAATTCATAATTCATGATTCGATTCATGATTCATGATTCAATTCATGATTCATGATTTAAGATTCATGATTCAATTCATGATTCATGATTCAATTCATGATTCATGATTCATGATTCATGATTCATGATTCGATTCATGATTCATGATTCAATTTATGATTCACGATTCAAGATTCATAATTCAATTCATGATTCATGATTCGATTCATGAATCTTGATTCATGATTCATGATTCGATTCATGAATCTTGATTCATGATTCATGATTCGATTCATGATTTATGATTCAATTCATGATTCATGATTCATGATTTATGATTCAATTCATATTTCCTGATTCATGATTAATGATTCATGATTCATGATTTAATTCATGATTAATGATTCATGATTCAATTCATGATTCAATTTATGATTCAATTCATGATTCATGATTCATGATTCCTGATTCGATTCATGATTCAAATCATGATTCATAATTCATGATTCATGATTCAATTCATGATTCATGATTCTATTCATGATTCAATTCATGATTCAATTCATGATTCATGATTCATGATTCGATTCATGATTCAATTAAAGATTCATGATTCGATTCATGATTCATGATTCGATTCATGATTCATTTCATGATTCATGATTTGATTCATGATTCAATTCATGATTCATGATTCATGATTCATGATTCGATTCATGATTTATGATTCGATTCATGATTCATGATTCAATTCATGATTCATGATTCATGATTCAATTCATGATTCATGATTCAAGATTTAATTCATGATTCATGATTCAATTCATGATTCATGATTCAATTCATTATTCGATTCCTGATTCATTTCATGATTCATGATTCGATTTATGATTCTTGATTCATGATTCAATTCATGATTCATGATTCATGATTGAATTCATGATTCATGATTAATGATTCAATTCATGATTTAATTCATGATTCAATTCATGATTCATGATTCATTTCCTGATTCAATTCATGATTCATGATTTAATTCATGATTCATGATTTAATTCATGATTCAATTCATGATTCATGATTTGATTCATTATTCATGATTCAATTCATGATTCAATTCATGATTCATGATTCATGATTCGATTCATGATTCATGATTCAATTCATGATTCATGATTTAAGATTCATGATTCATGATTCAATTGATGATTCATGATTCATGATTCGATTCATGATTCATGATTCAATTCATGATTCATGATTCAAGATTCATAATTCAATTCATGATTCATGATTCGATTCATGAATCTTGATTCATGATTCATGATTCCATTCATGATTCATGATTCAATTCATGATTCATGATTCATGATTCAATTCATGATTCATGATTCATGATTCAATTCATGATTTATGATTCAATTCATGATTCATAATTCATGATTCAATTCATGATTCATGATTCATGATTCAATTCATGATTCAATTCATGATTCATGAATCAATTTATGATTCATGATTCAAATAATGATTCATGATTCATGATTCATGATTCGATTCATGATTCATGATTCAATACATGATTCATGAATCATGATTCGATTCATGATTCGATTCCTGATTCAATTCATGATTCATGATTCGATTTATGATTCATGATTCATAAATTCAATTCATGATTCATGATTCAATTCAAGATTCATGATTCATGATTCAAATAATGATTCAATTCAAGATTCATGATTCGATTCATGATTCATGATTCGATTCATGATTCATGATTCATGATTCAATTCATGATTCATGATTCGAATCATGATTCATAATTCATGATTCATGATTCAATTCATGATTCATGCTTCATGATTAATGATTCAATTCATGATTCATGATTCGATTCCTGATTTATGATTCAATTCATGATTCGATTCCTGATTCATTTCATGATTCATGATTCGATTTATGATTCTTGATTCATGATTCAATTCATGATTCATGATTCATGACTCGATTCATGATTAGTGATTCAATTCATGATTCAATTCATGATTCAATTCATGATTCATGATTCAATTCATGATTCAATTCATGATTCATGATTCGATTCATGATTCATGATTCAATTCATGATTCATGATTCATGATTCAATTCATGATTCATGATTCAATTCATGATTCATGATTCATGATTCAATTCATGATTTATGATTCGATTCATGTTTCATGATTCATGATTCAATTCATGATTCATGATTTATGATTCATGATTCAATTCATGATTCGATTACTGATTCAATTCATGATTCATGATTCGATTTATGATTCATGATTCATAAATTCAATTCATGATTCATGATTCATGATTCAATTCATGATTCATGATTTGATTCATGATTCATGATTAATGATTCAATTCATGATTCAATTCAAGATTCATGATTCGATTCATGATTCAATTCATGATTCATGATTCGATTCATGATTCATTTCATGATTCATGATTTGATTCATGATTCAATTCATGATTCAATTCATGATTCATGATTCATGATTCGATTCATGATTTATGATTCGATTCATGATTCATGATTCAATTCATGATTCATGATTCATGATTCAATTCATGATTCATGATTCATGATTCAAGATTTAATTCATAATTCATGATTCATGATTCAATTCATGATTCATGATTGATGATTCAATTCATGATTCATGATTCAATTCATTATTCGATTCCTGATTCATGATTCATTTCATAATTCAATTCATGATTCATGATTCGATTAATGATTCATGATTCATGATTCAATTCATGATTCATGATTCATGATTCATGATTCATGATTCGATTCATGATTCATGATTCATGATTCAAGATTCATAATTCAATTCATGATTCATGATTCGATTCATGAATCTTGATTCATGATTCATGATTCGATTCATGATTCATGATTCAATTCATGATTCATGATTCATGATTCAATTTATGATTCATGATTCATGATTCAATTCATGATTTATGATTCGATTCATGATTCATGATTCAGTTCATAATTCAATTCATGATTCATGAATCAATTTATGATTCATGATTCATGATTCATGATTCAAATCATGATTCATGATTCATGATTCAATTAATGATTCAATTCATGATTCATGAATCAATTTATGATTCATGATTCATGATTTATGATTGAATTCATGATTCATGATTCATGATTCATGATTCATGATTTAATTCATGATTAATGATTCATGATTCAATTCATAATTCAATTCATGATTCATGAATCAATTTATGATTCATGATTCATAATTAATGATTTAATTCATGATTATTGATTCAAGATTGAATTCATGATTGAATTCATGATTCAATTCACGATTCAATTCATGATTCATGAATCAATTTATGATTCATGATTCATGATTCAATTCATTATTCATGATTTATGATTCAATTCATGATTCCTGATTCATGATTCATGATTCATGATTCATGATTCCATTCATGATTCATGATTCGATTCATGATTCTTGATTCATGATTCGATTCATGATTCATGATTCATGATTCATGATTCAAATCATGATTCATTATTCGATTCATGATTCATGATTCATGATTCAATTCAAGATTCATGATTCATGATTCAATTCATGATTCAATTCATGATTCATGATTTGATTCATGATTCATGATTCATGATTCGATTCATGATTCATGATTCATGATTCAATTCAAGATTCATGATTCATGATTAAATTCATGATTCAATTCATGATTCATGATTTGATTCATGATTCATGATTCATGATTTAATTCATGATTCATGATTCATGATTCAATTCATGATTCATAATTCATGATTCATGATTCAATTCATGATTCATGATTCATGATTCAATTCAAGATTCATGATTCATGATTCGATTCATGATTCAATTCAAAATTCATGATTCGATTCATGATTTATGATTCGATTCATGATTCATGATTCGATTCATGATTTATGATTCGATTCATGATTCATGATTCGATTCATGATTCATTTAATGATTCATGATTCGATTCATGATTCAATTCATGATTTAATTCATGATTCATGATTCATGATTCGATTCATGATTCATGATTCGATTCATGATTCATGATTCATGATTCAATTCATGATTCATGATTAATTATTCAATTCATGATTCATGATTCATGATTCATGATTTAATTCATGATTCATGATTCAATTCATGATTCAATTTATGATTCATGATTCAATTCATGATTCAATTCATGATTCTTGATTCATGATTCATGATTCGATTCATGATTCATGATTGGATTCATGATTCGATTCATGATTCTTGATTCATGATTCGATTCATTATTCAATTCATGATTCATGAATCAATTTATGATTCATGATTCATGATTTATGATTCAATTCATGATTCATGATTCATGATTTATGATTCAATTCATGATTCCTGATTCATGATTCATGATTCATGATTCATGATTCACGATTCCATTCATGATTCATGATTCGATTCATGATTCTTGATTCATGATTCGATTCATGATTCATGATTCATGATTCAAATCATGATTCATTATTCGATTCATGATTCATGATTCATGATTCAATTCAAGATTCATGATTCATGATTCAATTCATGATTCAATTCATGATTCATGATTTGATTCATGATTCATGATTCATGATTCAATTCATGATTCATAATTCATGATTCATGATTCAATTCATGATTCATGATTCATAATTAATGATTCATTTCATGATTCATGATTCGATTCATGATTCAATTCATGATTCAATTCATGATTCATGATTCATGATTCGATTCATGATTCAATTCAAAATTCATGATTCGATTCATGATTCATGATTCGTTTCATGATTCATGATTCGATTCATGATTCATTTCATGATTCATGATTCGATTCATGATTCAATTCATGATTTAATTCATGATTCATGATTCATGATTCGATTCAGGATTCATGATTCGATTCATGATTCATGATTCATGATTCAATTCATGATTCATGATTCATTATTCAATTCATGATTCATGATTCATGATTCATGATTTAATTCATGATTCATGATTCATGATTCTTGATTCATGATTCATGATTCGATTCATGATTCATGATTGGATTCATGATTCGATTCATGATTCTTGATTCATGATTCGATTCATGATTCGATTCATGATTCTTGATTCATGATTCGATTCATGATTCATTATTCAAGATTCAATTCATAATTCAGGATTCATGATTCAATTCATGATTCATGATTGATGATTCAATTCATGATTCATGATTCAATTCATTATTCGATTCCTGATTCATTTCATGATTCATGATTTGATTTATGATTCTTGATTCATGATTCAATTCATGATTCATGATTCAATTCATGATTCATGATTAATGATTCAATTCATGATTCAATTTATGATACATGATTCATTTCATGATTCAATTCATGATTCATGATTCGATTCATGATTCATTAATCAATTCATGATTCAATTCATGATTCATGATTCGATTCATGATTCATGATTCAATTCATGATTCATGATTCATGATTCAATTCATGATTCATGATTCATGATTCGATTCATGATTCATGATTCAATTCATGATTCATTATCGATGATTCAATTCATGATTCATGATTCATGATTCGATTCATGATTCATGATTCAATTCATGATTCATGATTCAAGATTCATAATTCAATTCATGATTCATGATTCGATACATGAATCTTGATTCATGATTCATGATTCGATTCATGATTCATGATTCAATTCATGATTCATGATTCATGATTCAATTCATGATTTATGATTTGATTCATGATTCATGATTCGATTCATGAATCTTAATTCATGATTCATGATTCGATTCATGATTCAATTCATGATTCATGATTCAATTCATGATTCATGATTCATGATTCATGATTCAATTCATGATTCATGATTCATGATTTAAGATTTAATTCATAATTCATGATTCATGATTCAATTCATGATTCATGATTCATGATTGATGATTCAATTCATGATTCATGATTCAATTCATTATTCGACTCCTGATTCATTTCATGATTCATGATTCGATTTATGATTCTTGATTCATGATTCAATTCATGATTCATGATTCATGATTCAATTCATGATTCAATTTATGATTCATAATTAATGATTCAATTCATGATTCATGATTCATGATTCAATTCATGATTTATGATTCGATTCATGATTCATGATTCGATTCATGAATCTTGATTCATGATTCATGATTCATGATTCATGATTCAATTCATGATTCAATTTATGATTCATAATTAATGATTCAATTCATGATTCATGATTCATGATTCAATTCATGATTTATGATTCGATTCATGATTCATGATTCGATTCATGAATCTTGATTCATGATTCATGATTCATGATTCAATTCATGATTCATAATTCATGATTCATGATTCAATTCATGATTCATGATTCATAATTAATGATTCATTTCATGATTCATGATTCGATTCATGATTCAATTCATGATTCAATTCATGATTCATGATTCATGATTCGATTCATGATTCAATTCAAAATTCATGATTCGATTCATGATTCAATTCATGATTTAATTCTTGATTCATGATTCATGATTCGATTCATGATTCATGATTCGATTCATGATTCATGATTCATGATTCAATTCATGATTCATGATTCATTATTCAATTCATGATTCATGAATCATGATTTAATTCATGATTCATGATTCATGATTCAATTCATGATTTATGATTCGATTCATGTTTCATGATTCATGATTCAATTCATGATTCATGATTTATGATTCATGATTCAATTCATGATTCGATTACTGATTCAATTCATGATTCATGATTCGATTTATGATTCATGATTCATAAATTCAATTCATGATTCATGATTCATGATTCAATTCATGATTAATGATTTGATTCATGATTCATGATTAATGATTCAATTCATGATTCAATTCAAGATTCATGATTCGATTCATGATTCAATTCATGATTCATGATTCAATTCATGACTCATAATTCATGATTCATGATTCGATTCATAATTCATGATTCGATTCATGATTCATTTCATGATTCATGATTTGATTCATGATTCAATTCATGATTCAATTCATGATTCATGATTCATGATTCGATTCATGATTTATGATTCGATTCATGATTCATGATTCAATTCATGATTCATGATTCATGATTCAATTCATGATTCATGATTCATGATTCAAGATTTAATTCATAATTCATGATTCATGATTCAATTCATGATTCATGATTGATGATTCAATTCATGATTCATGATTCAATTCATTATTCGATTCCTGATTCATGATTCATTTCATGATTCAATTCATGATTCATGATTCGATTAATAATTCATGATTCATGATTCAATTCATGATTCATGATTCATAATTAATGATTCATTTCATGATTCATGATTCGATTCATGATTCAATTCATGATTCAATTCATGATTCATGATTCATGATTCGATTCATGATTCATGATTCGATTCATGATTCATGATTCATGATTCAATTCATGATTCATGATTAATTATTCAATTCATGATTCATGATTCATGATTTAATTCATGATTCATGATTCAATTCATGATTCAATTTATGATTCATGATTCAATTCATGATTCAATTCATGATTCTTGATTCATGATTCATGATTCGATTCATGATTCATGATTGGATTCATGATTCGATTCATGATTCTTGATTCATGATTCGATTCATTATTCAATTCATGATTCATGAATCAATTTATGATTCATGATTCATGATTTATGATTCAATTCATGATTCATGATTCATGATTTATGATTCAATTCATGATTCCTGATTCATGATTCATGATTCATGATTCATGATTCACGATTCCATTCATGATTCATGATTCGATTCATGATTCTTGATTCATGATTCGATTCATGATTCATGATTCATGATTCAAATCATGATTCATTATTCGATTCATGATTCATGATTCATGATTCAATTCAAGATTCATGATTCATGATTCAATTCATGATTCATAATTCATGATTCATGATTCAATTCATGATTCATGATTCATAATTAATGATTCATTTCATGATTCATGATTCGATTCATGATTCAATTCATGATTCAATTCATGATTCATGATTCATGATTCGATTCATGATTCAATTCAAAATTCATGATTCGATTCATGATTCATGATTCGTTTCATGATTCATGATTCGATTCATGATTCATTTCATGATTCATGATTCGATTCATGATTCAATTCATGATTTAATTCATGATTCATGATTCATGATTCGATTCAGGATTCATGATTCGATTCATGATTCATGATTCATGATTCAATTCATGATTCATGATTCATTATTCAATTCATGATTCATGATTCATGATTCATGATTTAATTCATGATTCATGATTCATGATTCTTGATTCATGATTCATGATTCGATTCATGATTCATGATTGGATTCATGATTCGATTCATGATTCTTGATTCATGATTCGATTCATGATTCGATTCATGATTCTTGATTCATGATTCGATTCATGATTCATTATTCAAGATTCAATTCATAATTCAGGATTCATGATTCAATTCATGATTCATGATTGATGATTCAATTCATGATTCATGATTC
This sequence comes from Mixophyes fleayi, assembly GCF_038048845.1. NCBI lineage: Eukaryota > Metazoa > Chordata > Amphibia > Anura > Limnodynastidae > Mixophyes > Mixophyes fleayi. The sequence continues at coordinate 9,411 of NW_027448544.1, forward strand.
AATTCATTATTCGATTCCTGATTCATTTCATGATTCATGATTTGATTTATGATTCTTGATTCATGATTCAATTCATGATTCATGATTCAATTCATGATTCATGATTAATGATTCAATTCATGATTCAATTTATGATACATGATTCATTTCATGATTCAATTCATGATTCATGATTCGATTCATGATTCATTAATCAATTCATGATTCAATTCATGATTCATGATTCGATTCATGATTCATGATTCAATTCATGATTCATGATTCATGATTCAATTCATGATTCATGATTCATGATTCAATTCATGATTCATTATCGATGATTCAATTCATGATTCATGATTCATGATTCGATTCATGATTCATGATTCAATTCATGATTCATGATTCAAGATTCATAATTCAATTCATGATTCATGATTCGATACATGAATCTTGATTCATGATTCATGATTCGATTCATGATTCATGATTCAATTCATGATTCATGATTCATGATTCAATTCATGATTTATGATTTGATTCATGATTCATGATTCGATTCATGAATCTTGATTCATGATTCATGATTCGATTCATGATTCAATTCATGATTCATGATTCAATTCATGATTCATGATTCATGATTCATGATTCAATTCATGATTCATGATTCATGATTCATGATTTAAGATTTAATTCATAATTCATGATTCATGATTCAATTCATGATTCATGATTCATGATTGATGATTCAATTCATGATTCATGATTCAATTCATTATTCGACTCCTGATTCATTTCATGATTCATGATTCGATTTATGATTCTTGATTCATGATTCAATTCATGATTCATGATTCATGATTCAATTCATGATTCAATTTATGATTCATAATTAATGATTCAATTCATGATTCATGATTCATGATTCAATTCATGATTTATGATTCGATTCATGATTCATGATTCGATTCATGAATCTTGATTCATGATTCATGATTCATGATTCATGATTCATGATTCAATTCATGATTCAATTTATGATTCATAATTAATGATTCAATTCATGATTCATGATTCATGATTCAATTCATGATTTATGATTCGATTCATGATTCATGATTCGATTCATGAATCTTGATTCATGATTCATGATTCATGATTCAATTCATGATTCATAATTCATGATTCATGATTCAATTCATGATTCATGATTCATAATTAATGATTCATTTCATGATTCATGATTCGATTCATGATTCAATTCATGATTCAATTCATGATTCATGATTCATGATTCGATTCATGATTCAATTCAAAATTCATGATTCGATTCATGATTCAATTCATGATTTAATTCATGATTCATGATTCATGATTCGATTCATGATTCATGATTCGATTCATGATTCGATTCATGATTCAATTCATGATTTAATTCTTGATTCATGATTCATGATTCGATTCATGAATCATGATTTAATTCATGATTCATGATTCATGATTCAATTCATGATTTATGATTCGATTCATGTTTCATGATTCATGATTCAATTCATGATTCATGATTTATGATTCATGATTCAATTCATGATTCGATTACTGATTCAATTCATGATTCATGATTCGATTTATGATTCATGATTCATAAATTCAATTCATGATTCATGATTCATGATTCAATTCATGATTAATGATTTGATTCATGATTCATGATTAATGATTCAATTCATGATTCAATTCAAGATTCATGATTCGATTCATGATTCAATTCATGATTCATGATTCAATTCATGACTCATAATTCATGATTCATGATTCGATTCATAATTCATGATTCGATTCATGATTCATTTCATGATTCATGATTTGATTCATGATTCAATTCATGATTCAATTCATGATTCATGATTCATAATTCATGATTCATGATTCAATTCATGATTCATGATTGATGATTCAATTCATGATTCATGATTCATGATTCAATTCATGATTCATGATTCATGATTCAAGATTTAATTCATAATTCATGATTCATGATTCAATTCATGATTCATGATTGATGATTCAATTCATGATTCATGATTCAATTCATTATTCGATTCCTGATTCATGATTCATTTCATGATTCAATTCATGATTCATGATTCGATTAATAATTCATGATTCATGATTCAATTCATGATTCATGATTCATAATTAATGATTCATTTCATGATTCATGATTCGATTAATAATTCATGATTCATGATTCAATTCATGATTCATGATTCATAATTAATGATTCATTTCATGATTCATGATTCGATTCATGATTCAATTCATGATTCAATTCATGATTCATGATTCATGATTCGATTCATGATTCAATTCAAAAATCATGATTCGATTCATGATTCATGATTTGTTTCATGATTCATGATTCGATTCATGATTCATTTCATGATTCATGATTCGATTCATGATTCAATTCATGATTTAATTCATGATTCATGATTCATGATTCGATTCATGATTCATGATTTATTATTCAATTCATGATTCATGATTCATGATTCATGATTTAATTCATGATTCATGATTCAATTCATGATTCAATTCATGATTCATGATTCATGATTCTTGATTCATGATTCATGATTCGATTCATGATTCATGATTGGATTCATGATTCGATTCATGATTCTTGATTCATGATTCGATTCATGATTCATTATTCAAGATTCAATTCATAATTCATGATTCATGATTCAATTCATGATTCATGATTCATGATTCAATTCATGATTCATGATTCAATTCATTATTCGATTCCTGATTCATTTCATGATTCATGATTCGATTTATGATTCTTGATTCATGATTCAATTCATGATTCATGATTCAATTCATGATTCATGATTAATGATTCAATTCATGATTCAATTTATGATTCAATTTATGATACATGATTCATTTCATGATTCAATTCATGATTCATGATTCGATTCATGATTCATGATTCAATTCATGATTCAATTCATGATTCATGATTCGATTCATGATTCATGATTCAATTCATGATTCATGATTCATGATTCAATTCATGATTCATGATTCATGATTCGATTCATGATTCATGATTCAATTCATGATTCATTATCGATGATTCAATTCATGATTCATGATTCATGATTCGATTCATGATTCATGATTCAATTCATGATTCATGATTCAAGATTCATAATTCAATTCATGATTCATGATTCGATACATGAATCTTGATTCATGATTCATGATTCGAATCATGATTCATGATTCAATTCATGATTCATGATTCATGATTCAATTCATGATTTATGATTCGATTCATGATTCATGATTCGATTCATGAATCTTGATTCATGATTCATGATTCAATTCATGATTCAATTCATGATTCATGATTCAATTCATGATTCATGATTCATGATTCAATTCATGATTCATGATTCATGATTCATGATTCAAGATTTAATTCATAATTCATGATTCATGATTCAATTCATGATTCATGATTCATGATTCATGATTCAATTCATGATTCATGATTCAATTCATTATTCGACTCCTGATTCATTTCATGATTCATGATTCGATTTATGATTCTTGATTCATGATTCAATTCATGATTCATGATTCATGATTCAATTCATGATTCAATTCATGATTCATAATTAATGATTCAATTCATGATTCATGATTCATGATTCAATTCATGATTTATGATTCGATTCATTATTCGATTCATGAATCTTGATTCATGATTCATGATTCAATTCATGATTCATAATTCATGATTCATGATTCAATTCATGATTCATGATTCATAATTAATGATTCATTTCATGATTCATGATTCGATTCATGATTCAATTCATGATTCAATTCATGATTCATGATTCATGATTCGATTCATGATTCAATTCAAAATTCATGATTCGATTCATGATTCATGATTCGATTCATGATTCATTTCATGATTCATGACTCGATTCATGATTCATTTCATGATTTAATTCATGATTCATGATTCATGATTCGATTCATGATTCGATTCATGATTCATGATTCATGATTCAATTCATGATTCATGATTCATTATTCAATTCATGATTCATGATTCATGATTTAATTCATGATTCATGATTCAATTCATGATTCAATTCATGATTCATGATTCATGATTCTTGATTCATGATTCATGATTCGATTCATGATTCATGATTGGATTCATGATTCGATTCATGATTCTTGATTCATGATTCGATTCATGATTCAATTCATGATTCATGAATCAATTTATGATTCATGATTTATGATTCAATTCATGATTCATGATTCATGATTTATGATTCAATTCATGATTCATGATTCATGATTCATGATTCATGATTCGATTCATGATTCATGATTCCATTCATGATTCTTGATTCATGATTCGATTCATGATTCATGATTCATGATTCAAATCATGATTCATTATTCGATTCATGATTCATGATTCATGATTCAATTCAAGATTCATGATTCAATTCATGATTCAATTCATGATTCATGATTTGATTCATGATTCATGATTCATGACTCAATTCATGATTCATAATTCATGATTCATGATTCAATTCATGATTCATGATTCATAATTAATGATTCATGATTCGATTCATGATTCGATTCATGATTCAATTCATGATTCAATTCATGATTCATGATTCATGATTCGATTCATGATTCAATTCAAAATTCATGATTCGATTCATGATTCATGATTCGATTCATGATTCATGATTCATGATTCAATTCATGATTCATGATTCATTATTTAATTCATGATTCATGATTCATGATTCATGATTTAATTTATGATTCATGATTCAATTCATGATTCAATTCATGATTCATGATTCTTGATTCATGATTCATGATTCGATTCATGATTCATGATTGGATTCATGATTCGATTCATGATTCTTGATTCATGATTCGATTCATGATTCATTATTCAAGATTCAATTCATAATTCATGATTCATGATTCAATTCATGATTCATGATTGATGATTCAATTCATGATTCATGATTCAATTCATTATTCGATTCCTGATTCATTTCATGATTCATGATTCGATTTATGATTCTTGATTCATGATTCAATTCATGATTCATGATTCAATTCATGATTCATGATTAATGATTCAATTCATGATTCAATTCATGATTCAATTTATGATACATGATTCATTTCATGATTCAATTCATGATTCATGATTCGATTCATGATTCATGATTCAATTCATGATTCAATTCATGATTCATGATTCGATTCATGATTCATGATTCAATTCATGATTCGTGATTCATGATTCAATTTATGATTCTTGATTCATGATTCGATTCATGATTCATGATTCAATTCATGATTCATTATCGATGATTCAATTCATGATTCATGATTCATGATTCGATTCATGATTCATGATTCAATTCATGATTCATGATTCATGATTCAATTCATGATTTATGATTCGATTCATGATTCATGATTCGATTCATGAATCTTGATTCATAATTCATGATTCGATTCATGATTCATGATTCAATTCATGATTCATGATTCAATTCATGATTCATGATTCATGATTCATGATTCAATTCATGATTCATGATTCATGATTCATGATTCAAGATTTAATTCATAATTCATGATTCATGATTCAATTCATGATTCATGATTCATGATTGATGATTCAATTCATGATTCATGATTCAACTCATTATTCGACTCCTGATTCATTTCATGATTCATGATTCGATTTATGATTCTTGATTCATGATTCAATTCATGATTCATGATTCATGATTCAATTCATGATTCAATTCATGATTCATAATTAATGATTCAATTCATGATTCAATTCATGATTCAATTCATGATTCATGATTCATTTCATGATTCAATTCATGATTCATGATTCGATTCATGATTCATGATTCAATTCATGATTCAATTCATGATTCATGATTTGATTCATTATTCATGATTCAATTCATGATTCATGATTCAATTCATGATTCATGATTCATGATTCGATTCTTGATTCATGATTCAATTCATGATTCATGATTTAAGATTCATGATTCAATTCATGATTCATGATTCATGATTCAATTTATGATTCATGATTCATGATTCATGATTCGATTCATGATTCAAGATTCAATTTATGATTCATGATTCAAGATTCATAATTCAATTCATGATTCATGATTCGATTCATGAATCTTGATTCATGATTCATGATTCGATTCATGATTTATGATTCAATTCATGATTCATGATTCATGATTTATTATTCAATTCATATTTCCTGATTCATGATTCCTGATTCATGATTCATGATTCATGATTTAATTCATGATTAATGATTCATGATTCAATTCATGATTCAATTCATGATTCATGATTCAATTCATGATTCATGATTCATGATTAATGATTCATGATTCATGATTAATGATTCATGATTCATGATTCAATTCATGATTCATGATTCAATTCATGATTCATGATTTATGATTCATGATTCAATTCATGATTTGATTCCTGATTCAATTCATGATTCATGATTTGATTTATGATTCATGATTCATAAATTCAATTCATGATTCATGATTCATGATTTGATTCATGATTCTTGATTAATGATTCGATTCATGATTCATTATTCAAGATTCAATTCATAATTCATGATTCATGATTCAATTCATGATTCATGATTGATGATTCAATTCATGATTCATGATTCAATACATTATTCGATTCCTGATTCATTTCATGATTCATGATTCGATTTATGATTCTTGATTCATGATTCAATTCATGATTCATGATTCATGATTTAATTCATGATTAATGATTCATGATTCAATTCATAATTCAATTCATGATTCATGAATCAATTTATGATTCATGATTCATGATTCATGATTCAAATAATGATTCATGATTCATGATTCATGATTCGATTCATGATTCATGATTCAATTCATGATTCATGATTCATGATTCAATTCATGATTCATAATTTATGATTCATGATTCAATAAATGATTCATGATTCAATTCATGATTCGATTCCTGATTCAATTCATGATTCATGATTCGATTTATGATTCATGATTCATAAATTCAATTCATGATTCATGATTCAATTCAAGATTCATGATTCATGATTCAAATTATGATTCAATTCAAGATTCATGATTCGATTCATGATTCATGATTCATGACTCGATTCATGATTCATGATTAGTGATTCAATTCATGATTCAATTCATGATTCAATTCATGATTCATGATTCAATTCATGATTCGATTCATGATTCATGATTCAATTCATGATTCATGTTTCATGATTCAATTCATGATTCATGATTCATGATTCATGATTCGATTCATGATTCATGATTAAAGATTCAATTCATGATTGAATTCATGATTGAATTCATGATTCAATTCATGATTCATGAATCAATTTATGATTCATGATTCATGATTTATGATTCAATTCATGATTCATGATTTATGATTTATGATTCAATTCATGAGTCCTGATTCATGATTCATGATTCATGATTCATGATTCATGATTCCATTCATGATTCATGATTCAATTCATGATTCTTGATTCATGATTCGATTCATGATTCATTAATCATGATTCATGATTCAAATCATGATTCATTATTCGATTCATGATTCATGATTCAATTCAAGATTCATGATTCATGATTCAATTCATTATTCGATTCATGATTCATGATTTGATTCATGATTCATGATTCATGATTCAATTCATGATTCATAATTCATGATTCATGATTCGATTCATGATTCAATTCATGATTCAATTCATGATTCATGATTCATGATTCGATTCATGATTCAATTCAAAATTCATGATTCGATTCATGATTCATGATTTAATTCATGATTCAATTCATGATTCATGATTTGTTTCATGATTCAGGATTTAATTCATGATTCGATTCATGATTCATTATTTAATTCATGATTCAATTCATGATTCATGATTTGATTCATTATTCATGATTCAATTCATGATTCATGATTCAATTCATGATTCATGATTCATGATTCATAATTCGATTCATGATACATGAGTCAATTCATAATTCATGATTCATGATTCAATTGATGATTCATGATTCATGATTCGATTCATGATTCATGATTCAATTAATGATTCATGATTCACGATTCATAATTCAATTCATGATTCATGATTCGATTCATGAATCTTGATTCATGATTCAATTCATGATTCATGATTCATGATTCAATTCATGATTCAATTCATGATTCATTAACCAATTTATGATTCATGATTCATGATTTATGATTCAATTCATGATTCATGATTCATGATTTATGATTCAATTCATGATTCATGATTCATGATTCATGATTCATGATTCATGATTCATGATTTAATTCATGATTCATGATTCATGATTCAATTCATGATTCATGATTCATGATTCAATTCATGATTCATGATTCGAATCATGATTCTTAATTCATGATTCATGATTCGATTCATGATTCATGATTCAAGATGCAATTCATAATTCATGATTCATGATTCAATTCATGATTCATGATTGATGATTCAATTCATGATTCATGATTCAATTCATTATTCGATTCCTGATTCATTTCATGATTCATGATTCGATTTATGATTCTTGATTCATGATTCAATTCATGATTCATGATTCAATTCATGATTCATGATTAATGATTCAATTCATGATTCAATTTATGCTTCATGATTCATTTCATGATTCAATTCATGATTCATGATTCGATTCATGATTCATGACTCAATTCATGATTCAATTCATGATTCATGATTCGATTCATGATTCATGATTCAATTCATGATTCATGATTCATGTTTCAATTCATGATTCATGATTCATGATTCGATTCATGATTCATGATTCAATTCATGATTCATTATCGATGATTCAATTCATGATTCATGATTCATGATTCGATTCAGATTCATGATTCAATTCATGATTCATGATTCAAGATTCATAATTCAATTCATGATTCATGATTCGATACATGAATCTTGATTCATGATTCATGATTCGATTCATGATTCATGATTCAATTCATGATTCATGATTCAATTCATGATTCATGATTCATGATTCATGATTCAATTCATGATTTATGATTCGATTCATGATTCATGATTCGATTCATGAATCTTGATTCATGATTCATGATTCGATTCATGATTCATGATTCAATTCATGATTCATGATTCAATTCATGATTCATGATTCATGATTCAAGATTTAATTCATAATTCATGATTCATGATTCAATTCATGATTCATGATTCATGATTGATGATTCAATTCTTGATTCATGATTCAATTCATGATTCATGATTCATGATTCAATTCATGATTCAATTCATGATTCATAATTAATGATTCAATTCATGATTCAATTCATGATTCATGATTCATTTCATGATTCAATTCATGATTCATGATTCGATTCATGATTCATGATTCAATTCATGATTCAATTCATGATTCATGATTTGATTCATTATTCATGATTCAATTCATGATTCATGATTCAATTCATGATTCATGATTCATGATTTGATTCATGATTCATGATTCAATTCATGATTCATGATTTAAGATTCATGATTCAATTCATGATTCATGATTCAATTCATGATTCATGATTCATGATTCATGATTTGATTCATGATTCATGATTCAATTTATGATTCATGATTCATGATTCATGATTTGATTCATGATTCATGATTCAAGATTCATAATTTAATTCATGATTCATGATTCGATTCATGAATCTTGATTCATGATTCATGATTCAATTCATGATTTATGATTTAATTCATGATTCGTGATTCATGATTTATGATTCAATTCATATTTCCTGATTCATGATTCATGATTCATGATTCATGATTCATAATTCATGATTTAATTCATGATTAATGATTCATGATTCAATTCATGATTCAATTCATGATTCATGATTCAATTCATGATTCATGATTCATGATTCCTAATTCGATTCATGATTCATGATTCAATTCATGATTCATGATTTATGATTCATGATTCAATTCATGATTCATGATTCAATTCATGATTTGATTCCTGATTCAATTCATGATTCATGATTTGATTTATGATTCATGATTCATAAATTCAATTCATGATTCATGATTCATGATTCAATTCATGATTCATGATTAATGATTTGATTCATGATTCATGATTAATGATTAAATTCATGATTCAATTCAAGATTCATGATTCGATTCATGATTCAATTCATGATTCATGATTCAATTCATGATTCATAATTCATGATTCATGATTCAATTCATGATTCATGATTCATGATTCATGATTCATTTCATGATTCATGATTCGATTCATGATTCAATTCATGATTCATGATTCGATTCATGATTCAATTCATGATTCAATTCATGATTCAATTCATGATTCATGATTCATGATTCGATTAATGATTCATGATTCGATTCATGATTTGATTCATGATTCAATTCATGATTCATGATTCATGATACGATTCATGATTTATGTTTCGATTCATGATTCATGATTCAATTCATGATTCATGATTCATGATTCAATTCATGATTCATGATTCAAGATTTAATTCATAATTCATGATTCATGATTCAATTCATGATTCATGATTGATGATTCAATTCATGATTCATGATTCAATTCATTATTCGATTCCTGATTCATTTCATGATTCATGATTCGATTTATGATTCTTGATTCATGATTCAATTCATGATTCAGGATTCATGCTTGAATTCATGATTCATGATTAATGATTCAATTCATGATACAATTCATGATTCATGATTCATTTCATGATTCAATTCATGATTCATGATTCGATTCATGATTCATGATTTAATTCATGATTCAATTCATGATTCATGATTTGATTCATTATTCATGATTCAATTTATGATTCATGATTCAATTCATGATTCATGATTCATGATTCATGATTCGATTCATGATTCATGATTCAATTCATGATTCATGATTTAAGATACATGATTCAATTCATGATTCATGATTCATGATTCAATTGATGATTCATGATTCGATTCATGATTCATGATTCAATTCATGATTCAAGATTCATAATTCAATTCATGATTCATGATTCGATTCATGAATCTTAATTCATGATTCATGATTCGATTCATTATTCATGATTCAATTCATGATTCATGATTCATGATTCAATTCATGATTCATGATTCATGATTCAATTCATGATTCATGATTCATGATTCAATTCATGATTCAATTCATGATTCATGAATCAATTTATGATTCATGATTCAAATAATGATTCATGATTCATGATTCATGATTCGATTCATGATTCATGATTCAATTCATGATTCATGATTCATGATTCAATTCATGATTCATAATTTATGATTCATGATTTATTAAATGATTCATGATTCAATTCATGATTCGATTCCTGATTCATTTCATGATTCATGATTCGATTTATGATTCATGATTCATAAATTGAATTCATGATTCATGATTCAATTCAAGATTCATGATTCATGATTCAAATTATGATTCAATTCAAGATTCATGATTCGATTCATGATTCATGATTTCGATTCATGATTCATGATTCATGATTCAATTCATGATTCATGATTCATGATTCATGATTCAATTCATGATTCATGATTCGAATCATGATTCTTAATTCATGATTCATGATTCAATTCATGATTCATGATTCGAATCATGATTCTTAATTCATGATTCATGATTCGATTCATGATTCATGATTCAAGATGCAATTCATAATTCATTATTGATGATTCAATTCATGATTCATGCTTCATGATTGATGATTCAATTCATGATTCATGATTCGATTCCTGATTTATGATTCAATTCATGATTCGATTCCTGATTCATTTCATGATTCATGATTCAATTTATGATTCTTGATTCATGATTCAATTCATGATTCATGATTCATGACTCGATTCATGATTCATGATTAGTAATTCAATTCATGATTCAATTCATGATTCATGATTCAATTCATGATTCGATTCATGATTCATGATTCGATTCATGATTCATGATTCAATTCATGTTTCATGTTTCATGATTCAATTCATGATTCATGATTCATGATTCATGATTCGATTCATGATTCATGATTCAATTCATGATGCATGATTCGATTCATGAATCTTGATTCATGATTCATGATTCGATTCATGATTCATGATTCATGATTCAATTCATGATTCATGATTCATGATTCAATTCATGATTCATGATTCAATTCATGATTCATGATTCATGATTCAATTCATGATTTTTGATTCGATTCATGTTTCATGATTCATGATTCAATTCATGATTCATGATTTATGATTCATGATTCAATTCCTGATTCAATTCATGATTCATGATTCGATTTATGATTCATGATTCATAAATTCAATTCATGATTCATGATTCATGATTCAATTCATGATTCATGATTCATGATTAATGATTCAATTCATGATTCAATTCAAGATTCATGATTCGATTCATGATTCAATTCATGAATCATGATTCAATTCATGATTCATAATTCATGATTCATAATTCATGATTCATGAATACGATTCATGATTCATGATTCGATTCATGATTCATGATTCGATTCATGATTCATGATTCGATTCATGATTCATTTCATGATTCGATTCATGATTTGATTCATGATTCAATTCATGATTCAATTCATGATTCATGATTCATGATTCGATTCATGATTTATGATTCGATTCATGATTCATGATTCATGATTCAATTCATGATTCATGATTCATGATTCAATTCATGATTCATGATTCATGATTCAAGATTTAATTCATAATTCATGATTAATGATTCAATTCATGATTCATGATTGATGATTCAATTCATGATTCATGATTCAATTCATTATTCGATTCCTGATTCATGATTCATTTCATGATTCAATTCATGATTCATGATTCGATTCATGATTCATGATTCAATTCATAATTCATGATTCAAGATTCATAATTCAATTCATGATTCATGATTCGATTCATGAATCTTGATTCATGATTCATGATTCGATTCATGATTCATGATTCAATTCATGATTCATGATTCATGATTCAAATCATGATTCATGATTCATGATTCAATTCATGATTCAATTCATGATTCATGAATCAATTTATGATTCATGATTAGTGATTCAATTCATGATTCAATTCATGATTCAATTCATGATTCATGATTCAATTCATGATTCAATTCATGATTCATGATTCAATTCATGATTCATGATTCGATTCATGATTCATGTTTCATGATTCAATTCATGATTCATGATTCATGATTCATGATTCGATTTATGATTCATGATTCAATTCATGATTCATGATTCAAGATTCATGATTCAATTCATGATTCATGATTCGATTCATGAATCTTGATTCATGATTCGATTCATGATTCATGATTCATGATTCAATTCATGATTCATGATTCATGATTCAATTCATGATTCAATTCATGATTCATGATTCATGAATCATGATTTAATTCATGATTAATGATTCATGATTCAAATCATGATTCAATTCATGATTGAATTCATGATTCATGAATCAATTTATGATTCATGATTCATGATTTATGATTCAATTCATGATTCATGATTCATGATTCATGATTCGATTCATGATTCATGATTAGTGATTCAATTCATGATTCGATTCATGATTCAATTCATGATTCATGATTCAATTCATTATTCAATTCATGATTCATGATTCAATTCATGATTCATGATTCGATTCATGATTCATGTTTCATGATTTAATTCATGATTCATGATTCAATTCATGATTCATGATTCAATTCATGATTCATGATTCAATTCATGATTCATGATTCAAGATTCATGATTCAATTCATGATTCATGATTCGATTCATGAATCTTGATTCATGATTCATGATTCGATTCATGATTCATGATTCATGATTCAATTCATGATATATGATTCATGATTCAATTCATGATTCATGATTCATGATTCAATTCATGATTCAATTCATGATTCATGATTCAATTCATGATTTATGATTCGATTCATGATTCATGATTCAATTCATGATTCATGATTCATGATTTAATTCATGATTAATGATTCATGATTCAATTCGTGATTCAATTCATGATTCAATTCATGATTCATGAATCAATTTATGATTCATGATTCATGATTTATGATTCAATTCATGATTCATGATTCAATTCGTGATTCAATTCATGATTCCTGATTCCTGATTCATGATTCATGATTCATGATTCCTGATTCCTGATTCATGATTCATGATTCATGATTCATGATTTTATTCATGATTCATGATTCCTGATTCGATTTATGATTCAATTCATGATTCAATTCATGATTCATGATTCATGATTCGATTCATGAATTATTTCATGATTCATGATTTGATTCATGATTCAATTCATGATTCATGATTCTTGATTCATGATTCGATTCATGATTCATGATTCGATTCATGATTCATGATTCATGATTCAATTCATGATTCATGATTCATGATTCATGATTCGATTCATGATTCATGATTCGATTCATGATTCATGATTCGATTCATGATTCATGATTCTTGATTCATGATTTGTGATTCAATTCATGATTCATGATTCATGATTCATGATTCATGATTCGATTCATGATTCATGATTCTATTCATGATTCGATTCATAATTCTTGATTCATGATTCATGATTCGATTCATGATTCATGATTCAAGATTCAATTCATAATTCATGATTCATGATTCAATTCATGATTCATGATTCATGATTCATGATTCAATTCATGATTCATGATTCAATTCATTATTCGATTCCTGATTCATTTCATGATTCGTGATTCGATTTATGATTCTTATTCATGATTCAATTCATGATTCATGATAAATGATTCAATTCATGATTCAATTCATGATTCAATTCATGATTCATGATTCATTTCATGATTCATGATTCGAATCATGATTCATGATTCAATTCATGATTCAATTCATGATTCATGATTCGATTCATAATTCATGATTCAATTCATGATTCATGATTCATGATTCAATTCATGATTCATGATTCATGATTCATGATTCGATTCATGATTCATGATTCAAGATTCATGATTCAATTTATGATTCATGATTCATGATTCGATTCATGATTCATGATTCAATTCATGATTCATGATTCAATTCATGATTTAAGTTTCGATTCATGATTCATGATTCATGATTCAATTCATGATTCATGATTCATGATTCAATTCATGATTCAATTCATGATTCATGAATCAATTTATGATTCATGATGCATGATTTATGATTCAATTCATGATTCATGATTCATGATTCATGATTTAATTCATAATTCAATTCATGATTCAATTCATGATTCATGAATCAATTTATGATTCATGATTCATGATTCATGATTCAAATCATGATTCATGATTCAATTCATGATTCATGATTCATGATTCAATTCATGATTCATGATTTATGATTCATGATTCAATAAATGATTCATGATTCAATTCATGATTCGATTCCTGATTCAATTCATGATTCATGATTCGATTTATGATTCATGATTCATAAATTCAATTCATGATTCATGATTCAATTCAAGATTCATGATTCATGATTCAATTCATGATTCATGATTCATGATTCATGATTCAATTCATGATTCATGATTCGAATCATGATTCTTGATTCATGATTCATGATTCGATTCATGATTCATGATTCATGATTCAATTCATGATTCATGATTCATGATTCAATTCATGATTCATGATTCGAATCATGATTCTTGATTCATGATTCATGATTCGATTCATGATTCATGATTCGATTCATGATTAATGATTCAATTCATGATTCATGATTCATGATTCATGATTCAATTCATGATTCATGATTCAATTCATGATTCATGATTCAAATCATGATTCTTGATTCATGATTCATGATTCAATTCATGATTCATGATTCAAGATTCAATTCATAATTCATGATTCATGATTCAATTCATGATTCATGCTTCATGATTGATGATTCAATTCATGATTCATGATTCAATTCATGATTCATGATTCAATTCATGATTCATGATTCATGATTCGATTCATGATTAATGATTCAATTCATGATTCATGATTCAAGATTCATGATTCAATTCATGATTCATGATTCATGATTCAATTCATGATTCAATTCATGATTCATGAATCAATTTATGATTCATGATTTATGATTCAATTCATGATTCATGATTCATGATTTAATTCATGATTCAATTCATGATTCAATTCATGATTCATGATTCGATTTATGATTCATGATTCATAAATTCAATTCATGATTCATGATTCAATTCAAAATTCATGATTCGATTCATGATTAATGATTCATGATTCAATTCATGATTCATGATTCATGATTCAATTCATGATTCATGATTCGAATCATGATTCTTGATTCATGATCATGATTCGATTCATGATTCATGATTCATGATTCAATTCATGATTCATGATTCATGATTCATGATTCAATTCATGATTCATGATTCGAATCATGATTCTTGATTCATGATTCATGATTCAATTCATGATTCATGATTAATGATTCAATTCATGATTCAATTCATGATTCAATTTATGATACATGATTCATTTCATGATTCAATTCATGATTCATGATTCGATTCATGATTCATGATTCAATTCATGATTCAATTCATGATTCATGATTCGATTCATGATTCATGATTCAATTCATGATTCGTGATTCATGATTCAATTTATGATTCATGATTCATGATTCGATTCATGATTCATGATTCAATTCATGATTCATTATCGATGATTCAATTCATGATTCATGATTCATGATTCGATTCATGATTCATGATTCAATTCATGATTCATGATTCATGATTCAATTCATGATTTATGATTCGATTCATGATTCATGATTCGATTCATGAATCTTGATTCATAATTCATGATTCGATTCATGATTCATGATTCAATTCATGATTCATGATTCAATTCATGATTCATGATTCATGATTCATGATTCAATTCATGATTCATGATTCATGATTCATGATTCAAGATTTAATTCATAATTCATGATTCATGATTCAATTCATGATTCATGATTCATGATTGATGATTCAATTCATGATTCATGATTCAACTCATTATTCGACTCCTGATTCATTTCATGATTCATGATTCGATTTATGATTCTTGATTCATGATTCAATTCATGATTCATGATTCATGATTCAATTCATGATTCAATTCATGATTCATAATTAATGATTCAATTCATGATTCAATTCATGATTCAATTCATGATTCATGATTCATTTCATGATTCAATTCATGATTCATGATTCGATTCATGATTCATGATTCAATTCATGATTCAATTCATGATTCATGATTTGATTCATTATTCATGATTCAATTCATGATTCATGATTCAATTCATGATTCATGATTCATGATTCGATTCTTGATTCATGATTCAATTCATGATTCATGATTTAAGATTCATGATTCAATTCATGATTCATGATTCATGATTCAATTTATGATTCATGATTCATGATTCATGATTCATGATTCGATTCATGATTCAAGATTCAATTTATGATTCATGATTCAAGATTCAAAATTCAATTCATGATTCATGATTCGATTCATGAATCTTGATTCATGATTCATGATTCGATTCATGATTTATGATTCAATTCATGATTCATGATTCATGATTTATTATTCAATTCATATTTCCTGATTCCTGATTCCTGATTCATGATTCATGATTCATGATTCATGATTTAATTCATGATTAATGATTCATGATTCAATTCATGATTCAATTCATGATTCATGATTCAATTCATGATTCATGATTCATGATTAATGATTCATGATTCATGATTAATGATTCATGATTCATGATTCAATTCATGATTCATGATTCAATTCATGATTCATGATTTATGATTCATGATTCAATTCATGATTTGATTCCTGATTCAATTCATGATTTATGATTTGATTTATGATTCATGATTCATAAATTCAATTCATGATTCATGATTCATGATTTTATTCATGATTCATGATTAATGATTCATGATTCGATTCATGATTCTTGATTAATGATTCGATTCATGATTCATTATTCAAGATTCAATTCATAATTCATGATTCATGATTCAATTCATGATTCATGATTGATGATTCAATTCATGATTCATGATTCAATACATTATTCGATTCCTGATTCATTTCATGATTCATGATTCGATTTATGATTCTTGATTCATGATTCAATTCATGATTCATGATTCATGATTTAATTCATGATTAATGATTCATGATTCAATTCATAATTCAATTTATGATTCATGATTCATGATTCATGATTCAAATAATGATTCATGATTCATGATTCATGATTCGATTCATGATTCATGATTCAATTCATGATTCATGATTCATGATTCAATTCATGATTCATAATTTATGATTCATGATTCAATAAATGATTCATGATTCAATTCATGATTCGATTCCTGATTCAATTCATGATTCATGATTCGATTTATGATTCATGATTCATAAATTCAATTCATGATTCATGATTCAATTCAAGATTCATGATTCATGATTCAAATTATGATTCAATTCAAGATTCATGATTCGATTCATGATTCATGATTCATGACTCGATTCATGATTCATGATTAGTGATTCAATTCATGATTCAATTCATGATTCAATTCATGATTCATGATTCAATTCATGATTCGATTCATGATTCATGATTCGATTCATGATTCATGATTCAATTCATGATTCATGTTTCATGATTCAATTCATGATTCATGATTCATGATTCATGATTCGATTCATGATTCATGATTCAAGATTCAATTCATGATTGAATTCATGATTGAATTCATGATTCAATTCATGATTCATGAATCAATTTATGATTCATGATTCATGATTTATGATTCAATTCATGATTCATGATTCATGATTTATGATTCAATTCATGAGTCCTGATTCATGATTCATGATTCATGATTCATGATTCCATTCATGATTCATGATTCAATTCATGATTCTTGATTCATGATTCGATTCATGATTCATTAATCATGATTCATGATTCAAATCATGATTCATTATTCGATTCATGATTCATGATTCAATTCAAGATTCATGATTCATGATTCAATTCATTATTCGATTCATGATTCATGATTTGATTCATGATTCATGATTCATGATTCAATTCATGATTCATAATTCATGATTCATGATTCGATTCATGATTCAATTCATGATTCAATTCATGATTCATGATTCATGATTCGATTCATGATTCAATTCAAAATTCATGATTCGATTCATGATTCATGATTTAATTCATGATTCAATTCATGATTCATGATTTGTTTCATGATTCAGGATTTAATTCATGATTCGATTCATGATTCATTATTTAATTCATGATTCAATTCATGATTCATGATTTGATTCATTATTCATGATTCAATTCATGATTCATGATTCAATTCATGATTCATGATTCATGATTCATAATTCGATTCATGATACATGAGTCAATTCATAATTCATGATTCATGATTCAATTGATGATTCATGATTCATGATTCGATTCATGATTCATGATTCAATTAATGATTCATGATTCACGATTCATAATTCAATTCATGATTCATGATTCGATTCATGAATCTTGATTCATGATTCAATTCATGATTCATGATTCATGATTCAATTCATGATTCAATTCATGATTCATTAACCAATTTATGATTCATGATTCATGATTTATGATTCAATTCATGATTCATGATTCATGATTTATGATTCAATTCATGATTCATGATTCATGATTCATGATTCATGATTCATGATTCATGATTTAATTCATGATTCATGATTCATGATTCAATTCATGATTCATGATTCATGATTCAATTCATGATTCATGATTCGAATCATGATTCTTAATTCATGATTCATGATTCGATTCATGATTCATGATTGATGATTCAATTCATGATTCATGATTCAATTCATTATTCGATTCCTGATTCATTTCATGATTCATGATTCGATTTATGATTCTTGATTCATGATTCAATTCATGATTCATGATTCAATTCATGATTCATGATTAATGATTCAATTCATGATTCAATTTATGCTTCATGATTCATTTCATGATTCAATTCATGATTCATGATTCGATTCATGATTCATGACTCAATTCATGATTCAATTCATGATTCATGATTCGATTCATGATTCATGATTCAATTCATGATTCATGATTCATGTTTCAATTCATGATTCATGATTCATGATTCGATTCATGATTCATGATTCAATTCATGATTCATTATCGATGATTCAATTCATGATTCATGATTCATGATTCGATTCATGATTCATGATTCAATTCATGATTCATGATTCAAGATTCATAATTCAATTCATGATTCATGATTCGATACATGAATCTTGATTCATGATTCATGATTCGATTCATGATTCATGATTCAATTCATGATTCATGATTCAATTCATGATTCATGATTCATGATTCAATTCATGATTTATGATTCGATTCATGATTCATGATTCGATTCATGAATCTTGATTCATGATTCATGATTCGATTCATGATTCATGATTCAATTCATGATTCATGATTCAATTCATGATTCATGATTCAAGATTTAATTCATAATTCATGATTCATGATTCAATTCATGATTCATGATTCAATTCATTATTCGATTCCTGATTCATTTCATGATTCATGATTCGATTTATGATTCTTGATTCATGATTCAATTCATGATTCATGATTCATGATTCAATTCATGATTCAATTCATGATTCATAATTAATGATTCAATTCATGATTCAATTCATGATTAATGATTCATTTCATGATTCAATTCATGATTCATGATTCGATTCATGATTCATGATTCAATTCATTATTCAATTCATGATTCATGATTTGATTCATTATTCATGATTCAATTCATGATTCATGATTCAATTCATGATTCATGATTCATGATTTGATTCATGATTCATGATTCAATTCATGATTCATGATTTAAGATTCATGATTCAATTCATGATTCATGATTCAATTCATGATTCATGATTCAATTCATGATTCATGATTCATGATTCATGATTCATGATTTGATTCATGATTCATGATTCAATTTATGATTCATGATTCATGATTCATGATTTGATTCATGATTCATGATTCAATTTATGATTCATGATTCAAGATTCATAATTTAATTCATGATTCATGATTCGATTCATGAATCTTGATTCATGATTCATGATTCAATTCATGATTTATGATTCAATTCATGATTCATGATTCATGATTTATGATTCAATTCATATTTCCTGATTCATGATTCATGATTCATGATTCATGATTCATAATTCATGATTTAATTCATGATTAATGATTCATGATTCAATTCATGATTCAATTCATGATTCATGATTCAATTCATGATTCATGATTCATGATTCCTAATTCGATTCATGATTCATGATTCAATTCATGATTCATGATTTATGATTCATGATTCAATTCATGATTCATGATTCAATTCATGATTTGATTCCTGATTCAATTCATGATTCATGATTTGATTTATGATTCATGATTCATAAATTCAATTCATGATTCATGATTCATGATTCAATTCATGATTCATGATTAATGATTTGATTCATGATTCATGATTAATGATTAAATTCATGATTCAATTCAAGATTCATGATTCGATTCATGATTAAATTCATGATTCATGATTCAATTCATGATTCATAATTCATGATTCATGATTCAATTCATGATTCATGATTCATGATTCATGATTCATTTCATGATTCATGATTCGATTCATGATTCAATTCATGATTCAATTCATGATTCATGATTCATGATTCGATTAATGATTCATGATTCGATTCATGATTTGATTCATGATTCAATTCATGATTCATGATTCATGATTCATGATACGATTCATGATTTATGTTTCGATTCATGATTCATGATTCAATTCATGATTCATGATTCATGATTCAATTCATGATTCATGATTCAAGATTTAATTCATAATTCATGATTCATGATTCAATTCATGATTCATGATTGATGATTCAATTCATGATTCATGATTCAATTCATTATTCGATTCCTGATTCATTTCATGATTCATGATTCGATTTATGATTCTTGATTCATGCTTGAATTCATGATTCATGATTAATGATTCAATTCATGATTCAATTCATGATTCATGATTCATTTCATGATTCAATTCATGATTCATGATTCGATTCATGATTCATGATTTAATTCATGATTCAATTCATGATTCATGATTTGATTCATTATTCATGATTCAATTTATGATTCATGATTCAATTCATGATTCATAATTCATGATTCATGATTCGATTCATGATTCATGATTCAATTCATGATTCATGATTTAAGATACATGATTCAATTCATGATTCATGATTCATGATTCAATTGATGATTCATGATTCATGATTCGATTCATGATTCATGATTCAATTCATGATTCATGATTCAAGATTCATAATTCAATTCATGATACATGATTCGATTCATGAATCTTAATTCATGATTCATGATTCGATTCATTATTCATGATTCAATTCATGATTCATGATTCATGATTCAATTCATGATTCATGATTCATGATTCAATTCATGATTCATGATTCATGATTCAATTCATGATTCAATTCATGATTCATGAATCAATTTATGATTCATGATTCAAATAATGATTCATGATTCATGATTCATGATTCGATTCATGATTCATGATTCAATTCATGATTCATGATTCATGATTCAATTCATGATTCATAATTTATGATTCATGATTTATTAAATGATTCATGATTCAATTCATGATTCGATTCCTGATTCATTTCATGATTCATGATTCGATTTATGATTCATGATTA